>NW_024070197.1:6709013-6843196 GCF_014754425.2 Oryx dammah
TCTTTGCGAGTAAAGGCCTGTCCACAGAGATCACACTTATATGGCTTCTCTCCAGTATGAACTCTCTGATGAATTCCAAGGTATGACTTTCGAGTATAGCCACGGCCACAGATGTCACATTTATATGGTTTCTCTCCAGTATGAACTTTCATATGAATTCCAAGTTGTGACTTTCGAGTATAGCCATGGCCACATATATCACATTTATATGGTTTCTCTCCAGTATGAAGGATCAGAAGAAGTGCCTGGACTTCTTCGCAAGTAAAGGCCTTTGCACACACATCACATTTATATGGTTTCTCTCCAGTATGAGTTCTCCCATGATTTTGAAGTTGTGCATTGTGCTTAAAGCAGTGGCCAAATACATCACATTTATATGGTCTCTCTCCAGTATGACCTCTCAGATGAATTTGAAGGGCTGTGTTCTGTTTAAAGCTGTGGCTACATACGTCACATTTATATGCTTTCTCTCCAGTACGATTTCTCTGATGAACTGCAAGGCTCACATTATCATTAAACGTCTTACCACATACGTCAGCTTTATATGGTAATCTTCCTGTATGGATTCTTTGATGTCTAGTGAGTTCTGAGTCCTGAAGAATGGTTACGCCACACTCATTACTTTTGTAAGATTTTTTCTTGTGTCCTCCTGGGTCTGTGGCCTGTTCTGAGGGATGCATAACAACACACTCATTTTTATGAGAATTGCCTTTGCGGACACTATGAGTTCTCTGAATTGGCAAAACTGAGGGGCTACTGTTGATATTTGTCACAACTTGACTACATTCAAAAATTGTCCCTTCAGACGGAAGCATCTGCAATTCATCATGAAAGCTTGATCCGAGCCTTTCAACAGGTTTATCTCCTGCATCATTTCTACTCTGATGATCTCTTCCATCAATGAGATTTTTGTTATGAGATATAGATATTCCATTGTCTCTTCTTTCATTATCTGTCCACAGACTCTCCCAACCATCCACATTTTCCTGTATCTTCCTGAGGAAAAAATCTTTAATTTCAGAAGTTTCGGCTCTCCCAAATACCACTCTTTCAAAAATTTCTCCTTTTCCACCATTTCCTTTTGCTTGTAATTTCATGGTCATATCTATACGAGACACATCTACAAGATATAAAGAACCATAGGTATCCTATTAATTACAATTCATAAATAAATTTTTTCCTGTTGAACACATGATATTATACCAAAAGTCATACCCATCCTGAACAGTATTATGAATCTCCCCAATGATGAACTTAAAACATAACGAACACTATTGGAAAAAAAAACTCTTTAAAAAAGAAAAGAGCAATTACACAGAATTCAAATTAATTTTAGGGTACCCAAGTTTGAAAGACACAATCAGGAAAACATTCATTGTATGCAAACCCATGTCAATTCTCAACGAAAAAGATATTTTCCCACCATGATCTCAAAGCTCATTCTACTTGGTAGCAAACACACTTCTGTGGATTAAAAAAAAATAGTAAAAATTCCATGGATGGGGAGATTGGCAGTCCATGACACCACAAAGTGTCAGATATGACTGAGTGACTAAGCAAAAAAGGATCAAAATAATCCAAAGAAAGCATTCTAACGAATACTGTAAAACATAAACAGCAGTTGACAACTGTTCAACAAATACTGCATAGTGAAAATAAAGAATTTGTTAAAACAGGCCCCCTCCCCATCAGGGCTTATGAGATCTTACTTCTCTAACCATGGATTAAACCCAGGATCACTGCAGTGAAAGTGCTGAATCCTATCCACTGGACTGTCAGAGAATTCCCTAAAATAATTTTTACAAAAAAGATAGAATACTTTTCTAAATACCTCTAATAAATCTATAAGTAAACAGACATACAGGCATTTTATAACAAGTGGTTCATGTGAGTTATACTGTGTAAAACATAAAGACTGTCATCTTTAAATGACAAAGAATTAATAAATGAAATCTTTACTTAAATAGCAGCCACTCAGTATAGCAATTGCCTATCTATACAGTATCCTTCACTTACTGAGTTCATCGGCTCTAAGACACATGTAAAGGAACAAGCTTTGGGGCGTTCCTTACAGCTGAGAGGTAAAGAATCTGCTATAGAAGAGGAATTTTATTTGAAAGCTTACTAACTAGAGTCAGAGAAAAACTCTTCAGAACGAACTGTAAACTAACAATATACAGGATGTAATGCAGACAAAGAGACATGTCACAATAACCATGCCATGAAGTAAACATGCATTTTAAGCAAAAGTAGCAAAGACTAATAGAGTTTTGCCAAGACAATGCACTGGTCATAGCAAACACCCTCTTCCAACAACACAAGAGAAGACTCTACACATGGACATCACCAGATGGCCAACACCAAAATCAGATTGATTATACTCTCTGGAGCCAAAGATGGAGAAGCTCTATACAGTCAACAAAAACAAGACCAGGAGCTGACTGTGGCTCAGATCATGAACTCCTTATTGCCAAATTCAGACTCAAATTGAAGAAAGCAGGGAAAACTGCTAGACCATTCAGGTATGACCTAAATCAAATCGCTTATGATTATACAGTGGAAGTGAGAAATGGATTTAAGGGCCTAGATCTGATAGATAGAATACCTGATGAACTATGGAATGAGGTTCGTGACACTGTACAGGAGACAGGGATCAAGACCATCCCCATGGAAAAGAAATGCAAAAAAGCAAAATGGCTGTCTGGGGAAGCCTTACAAATAGCTGTGAAAAGAAGTGAAAAGCCAAGGAGAAAAGCAAAGGTATAAGCATCTGAATGCAGAGTTCCAAAGAATAGTAAGAAGAGATAAGAAAGCCTTCTTCAGTGATCAGTGCAAAGAAATAGAGGACAAGAACAGAATGGGAAAGACTAGAGATCTCTTCAAGAAAATTAGAGACACCAAGGGAAAATTTCACACAAAGATGGGCTCGATAAAGGACAGAAATGGTATGGACCTAACAAAAGCAGAAGATATTAAGAAGAGATGGCAAGAATACACAGAAGAACTGTATAAAAAAGATCTTCACGACCCGGATAATCACGATAGTGTGACCACTCATCTAGAGCCAGACATCCTGGAATGTGAAGTCAAGTGGGCCTTAGAAAGCATCACTACGAACAAAGCTAGTGGAGGTGATGGAATTCCAGTAGAACTATTTCAAATCCTGAAAGATGATGCTGTGAAAGTGCTGCACTCAATATGCCAGCAACTTTGGAAAACTCAGCAGTGGCCACAGGACTGGAAAAGGTCAGTTTTCATTCCAATTCCAAAGAAAGGCAATGCAAAAGAATGCTCAACTACTGCACAATTGCACGCATCTCACGTGCTAGTAAAGTAATGCTCAAAATTCTCCAAGCCAGGCCTCAGCAATACGTGAACCATGAATTTCCAGATGTTCAAGCTGGTTTTAGAAAAGGCAGAGGAACCAGAGAACAAATTGCTAACATCCGCTGGATCATGGAAAAAGCAAGAGAGTTCCAGAAAAACATCTATTTCTGCTTTATTGACTATGCCAAAGCCTTTGTGTGGATCACAATAAACTGTGGAAAATTCTTCAAGAGATGAAAATACCAGACCACCTAACCTGCCTCTTGAGAAATCTGTATGCAGGTCAGGAAGCAACAGTTAGAACTGGACATGGAACAACAGACTGGTTCCAAAGAGGAAAAGGAGTACGTCAAGGCTGTATATTGTCACCCTGCTTATTTAACTTATATGCAGAGTACATCATGAGAAACGCTGGACTGGAAGAAACACAAGCGGGAATCAAGATTGCCAGGAGAAATATCAATAACCTCAGATATGCAAATGACACCATCCTTATGGCAGAAAGTGAAGAGGAACTAAAAAGCCTCTTGATAAAAGTAAAAGAGGAGAGTGAAAAAGTTGGCCTACAGCTCAACATTCAGGAAACGAAGATCATGGCATCCGGTCCCATCACTTCATGGGAAATTGATGGGGAAACAGTGGAAAGTGTCAGACTTTATTTTTTTGGGCTCCAAAATCATTGCAGATGGTGACTGCAGCCATGAAATTAAAAGACACCTACTCCTTGGAAGAAAAGTTATGACCAACCTAGACAGCATACTCAAAAGCAAAGACATTACTTTGCCAACTAAGGTCCGTCTAGTCAAGGCTATGGTTTTTCCAGTGGTCATGTATGGATGTGAGAGTTGGACTGTGAAGAAGGCTGAGCGCTGAAGAATTGATGCTTTTGAACTGTGGTGTTGGAGAAGACTCTTGAGAGTCCCTTGGACTGCCAGGAGATCCAACCAGTCCATTCTGAAGGAGATCAGCCCTGGGATTTCTTTGGAAGGAATGATGCTAAAGCTGAAACTCCAGTCCTTTGGCCACCTCATGCGAAGAGTTGACTCACCGGAAAAGACTTTCATGGTGAGAGGAATTGGGGGCGGGAGAAAAAGGGGACGATGGAGGATGAGATGGCTGGATGGCATCACTGACTCGATGGACGCAAGTCTGGGTGAACTCCGGGAGTTGGTGATGCACAGGGAGGCCTGGCGTGCTGCAATTCATGGGGTCGCAAAGAGTCAGACCCGACTGAGCGACTGAACTGAACCGAACCTTTGAGGCAAATTTCCTGATGGTCTAGTGGATACCATTACATGATTACATTGTAGGGGGTACAGATTCCATCCCTGAGTGAAGAACTAAGATCCCGCCTCCCACATTACCGGGGACCAGCCCTGGTTGGATCCAGCATATCCGAAGCATGGACGGCGTTGGTGATGAGAGATTTATTTATTTAGAGATATAGAAGGAGATAAGGATTTTTTAGAGATATAGAGAGAGATAAAGAAAGAATGTTGCAGTTAAGAAAATAGAGGAGAGAAAGAGGCTGATATTCCTTGGTTTACACAGAAAGCCAATAAAGTCCCAAGACAAGGGACTTACACTGTTCACGTAGGCCACGGGCGCCCGCCTGAATAGTGGAGGGTGCCCCGCCTTGGGCTCTCTCTTGCGTGGGTCTTAGAAGCCCGGGCAGAGAAGTGAACACAGCGTGCCCCTGTACTCCAAGGGATCAGCCTGAAAAACAGAGTAAGAAAGAGAAAGAAAGAAAAAGAGAATTGACACGGGGGAGCCAAGCAATGATGAGGTGAGACCCCAAATTTTATTTTTCCAGGGGGCTTATATACCTTAAGCTGTACATAGAGAATAATGGAAAATACAAAGTCATGCAGGGTCAGCAGCCCTGACCCTTATCGAGATCAGGCTTTCTCTCTGCATACCTATCTGTATACACAGGTCTTAGGTGATTTACATCATCTTCTGGCCAGGAGGCCTATTAGCATTTTATGGCCCTTTTCTGATAAGGTTCCGTCAACCAGAAAACTTACTTGCCCTAAAAGTGTTGTTCTTTCCAAAGTCTGGTGCCACTCTCAGAAAGCACTAAATAAAGTTACATTCTTACATAGCAAGGATACAATGATTTATAACAAAGAAAGAGGAGTACAATGATTTATAACAAAGAGAAAATTCATTAACTCAAAAGTCTACTGCTAACATCAAAACTACTATATTCCTTTTTCTACATCCCAATTACATTGATTAATATCTTTCCAGGTGCCTAAAAGATAAAGGATATGGAGGCCTGGCAGCAATCATTAACTCAACAATGAAACCCTTCACCAATATAGTTTTTTGCTCTTTAAAAGGCTCTATATCTTTAAGATGTTTTAAGCTTCCCATGCCTCTCAAGGTTGGGAGGCTGTGAACAATCACAAGTTGTAAAAGTCTGGGTAAACCTGTCAGGCAAGTTAGAGAGCCATCAGACAGGTTTGAGCTGAGACATTCCTTTTATATGCAGGAGACTATTAACTGGAGCTCTAAGTTAACTTTTTCCAGAAAAGGTGGTCAGGGATAGCCCCCTGTTAATGTCAGAGGAGTTGGTGAAAGTCATGAAATAATAAGACAGACAGATTCTGGTTCTGGGGTTGTCCCTCGAGACCTGACTCGCCTTGCCCGCCAGGTCTCTCCGCATGACTGGGATCTCCTGTGCTGGCTCCTGGCACCACATGGTTCAGGGAAAAAAAAAAAAAAGTTAACTTCTGATCTTTTCAATAAAACAGTCAAAATTCTATGACACCTAAAACCATGAATTACCTCAATTTTTCAAATAAAGGTAGTAGATTCCCAGGGTTCATGAACATAACTCCATGGCACATGCAAGTAAAGAGCAAAGCAGGAGTAAAACCCAGGCCTACAGATTCATACATGTTCCTAACCACCAGGGCCCACTTGGGCAGAACAGATTACAAAAGGTTACAACAAACATCAGGACTTTAAAAAGATAAGGTCAAGTGAGACACAAGAACTGATCTGCGTAACTAACGGCCTTATTCAGCCATCTCACCTATAAATGGTTTCCCAAGTACCACCCCTCTGCATATCAATTCAAGTCGTGTCTGAAAATGTGGTTCAGTGGATGAGCACGGGTCATTTTGTACAGTATGAGCATGGACGGAAGGAACCTGGAGCCTGATTCATATATGCAAGATGGGATCGAAGAGAAGATCTCAGAGTCCACTGTGCTTACAGGCTTCCTGAGTTACAATCACAGAAGATCCAAACCACATTCCTGTTACACACACCCCTGAAGGTTGTGGTAAAAGCAGTAGCAACAGGAATAGCTGAGGGTTCTGAACAGGAAGACAGATTGAAGGCAGCTCTGTGTAGGATCTGAGACACCAAATGCAATCAAAAATTGGCCATTCTCTTCCCTTCTTCCAATGAGGTCTCCCAAGTGCAGCAAATAGGAAGAGAACCAGGCTGGCTCCAGGGATTACAGCTCTGGAGGTGTTACCATTGCTCTACCTGGACCAAGGAGTGGACATCCCATGGAATCCAGCACAGAAGGGGGACAAAGAGGAATTAGGTCCCTTTGAAACACCTCATCACATGCTCCCCAAAATCAAGCAACAACACTGACAGAAGTCAAATGACACACTGCTACAGATCATAGAAAGACCTACCCTTTGGGACCTCTTTTCTTGGGGCCCACTTTCCATAAACCTCTCTCCTTATATTAAAAATCACTTTTTTCATTTGTAAACAGCCACCTGTAAGTCAGACTGAATTTCTTTTTCCCTAATAAAATGTAATTTTTACGTAGGAGACAGATGGGCTCCAGATTGGAAATCTACAATCAGTCACTCTTCTCTCTGCATTCCCTGAGAAGAGATAGCTGGGCTCCAGTTGAGGAATCTATAGCCAAAAAATACAAGGTAAATAGCAGTCTTTGTCTCTTACCTCAAGGGAATAATCACGGCAAGGACAAAGGAAAAAACCCTGTCTATTAACGGAGACACTACACATGTGCAGAAAGGTTGCTTGAGGTCAGTCAGAGCATAATTCAGGCCATAACAAGTCTTGCTTCTCCCAGAAGACTTCACTTCAAGATACAGCTTGGTTAGGGTGTGCGTTCACACCCCAGGGGAGGCGCCTGAGACAAATTAACCAGAGGGGACAAAGGAAGGTGACTGACCCAAGGGGAGACGAACACCTGGAAAACTGTACCTTTAAAAAGAATTGACACTTACCAAAGGTGGGGCTCTCTCTCTGAGCTAGCTCCATACACCTTTCTGCATGTACTTTTCCTTTCAATAAACATTTTCCTTTACTCTTTATCTTGTGCCTCTTCATCTGAATTCTTTCTTGACTAGGAAGGCAAGACTAGGGACCTTAGTCCTAATTACTGGCTGCTGTGGTCCAATGGTCAGGACTCTTGGTCTGGGAAACAAAGACCTTGCTTCCAGCTTCCACTCATTGCTATGAGCATCCAAACTCAATTTCATTTCTCACACCTCTTTCACTGAAAACACACACTTTACTTTCCTTAAGCAACCATGAACTGTACTTATATTGCATTTTCTAGATTAGTGAACATAAATACTACCGATAACTTCTAAAAACATTTGCTTTCTTATAGAGAGCATCTCAGGGTAGCACCAAACATATTCATCAATAGTCCTAAATCTCTCAATGTAATATAATAGAAGTATTACACAATGTGGATGACTCAAGACAAGTCTTAACTAGATGAGCAAACATTAATACTAGGTATTTAATATTGAATATTTCCCAGTTCACATGAACCTGAAATTCATTTAGATCAATTTCCCTTCTAATTGATTTGTACGCACTTACTGTGTTTTTTTTTTTAAAAAAAATCATTTATTATTTTTGGCTTCACTGGGTCATCATCACTGCTCTGGCTTTCTCTCGTTGTGTCAAGCGGGGACTACTCTCTAGTTGTGGTGAATGAGCTTCTCATTGTAGCTATTTCTCTTGTGGACCATGAGCTCTAGAGCATGTGAGCTTCAGTAGTGGTGGTGTATAGGCTTAGCTGCTCTGTGGTATGTGGAGTCTCCCTGGACCAGGGATCAAACCTATCTTTTGCACTGGCAGGTGGATTCTTTACCATTGAGACACCAACAAAGCACAAGTGCTGACTTTCTTTTAAAGCCAATTGAGTAAGAGCTCATTTACAAATAAACCTCAGCAATATTATCCAAAATCAAAGTCACACACTGAGACATGCATAAATCCAGACAGATTTAAAATGTCTCTCTGACTCTACTGGAGTTGGTATCCTCCTCCAGGGGATCTTCAGAAGCCAGCAATTGAACCCACATCTCCTATGTCTCCCACACTGGCAGGCAGCTTCTTTACCACTAGAGTCATCTGGGATCCCTGGTAAAGGTTAACTTCAAGCTTTTCTGTAGGCAGGGCTTTTAAGAAGCTAGCTGTTTTTATTTCATATGCAAAAAGAAATGGTTTTGTACTTTCAGAAAAATAAAGGAAAAATCATTTTAACAAGTTTTCTCCAGAGTCTAAAGAATATCACAGCAATCCCTGTGTCAAAAAACTTATCTTCCCTTTCAATAGTCACAGTTTTATATCTAAAATACAGAGCAAACAGTGCTCAAATTGACTGTGATTAACCAGGGCAGATGGATGATGAAAATTATACATTGTCCATCTGGGGAAATGGCGGTCTTCACTTGATCAGAAGAATCTGAAGGGGAAAAGAAATTTGCTAGAGTGGGGGCAGGAGTGGGGGAAGTTGGGCTCCCCTTCCCCACTGAGAGACAGGGGAAGTTAGAAGGGGACTAGCTGATGGAGAGGGAGACAGAGGGATGGGAGGGGTGAAAGGCCACAACAGGACAAAGATAATGAAGACAGAAAGACAGTGGGGGACACTGTTAAGAGACGTGGGCCAACGGAGGAGAGAGCCCACTTAAAAAGTGAGAATTTGATCACTAATATATAATTTGACATTGTACTATGGACAACCATTGTCACTAATCGCATAATTCTGTTTCCAGTTGTAACTTCCCTTCAGACAATTTTAAGATCGCTTTATGTACCTCCTGTACTTCCCTGGTGGCTCAGCTGGTAAAGAATCCTCCAGCAATGAAGGGGAGACCTGGGTTCGATCCCTGGGTTGGGAAGATCCCCTGAAGAAGGGAAAGGCTACTCACTGCAGAATTCTGGCCTGGAGAATTCCATGGACTGTATAGTCCATGGGGTCGCAAAGACTCCGACATGACTGAGCAAGTTTCCCTTTCATTTTATGTACCTTACGGTAGGAGATAGAAGGATCCAGCCTCTCACCCGGTGGGAGTCTTTCTCAACAGGTGAGAGTCACAAATATTCAGTAACTTCTCAGGGTACAGCCCTCTTTAATTTAAGCTTCCAATTCTCACACCATCCAGTGAAGACGTCCCATGTATCAGCTAACTAGTAGTAATGCAAATCTTCCTATTAGGGAATAAAAACTTCATCAACCTTAACCTCTTTCTTCTTACAGAGTGGTATTTTTCTCACAAATACTGCTCACAGGGCCAATTAAAGTTTTGCCAAACGTTGTCACTTTCATCTCAAGTTCAAAGATTTGTTAACAAAATAAGCCACTTGTTCTGTAGAAGTAAATAATACAAATACTTATTATAGAATTATTGAGCTGACTTTCAATATGCTAACAATAAAAGAAAAGTAGAAACAGCAGAAGATACATCACCAAATTGGGTTCTGACCAACATCCAGACTCAAACAGCACTGGGAAGTCCTGGGCCACAGGAGACCCAGTGGGGAAAAAGTCTCAGGCAGCATGTTATGGTCATGGGTGAGACTTCAAAGATTGCAGTTTGGGGTTCCTCCTCATAATCCCAGAATGCTAATTGATATCATCAGCAATCTGTGAGCAAACAGCAGCTCTGGTTGCATGTAAATACTATTCTTTGTCTTACAAAACTTATAATGTTGCTAAGCCTGCAGCTGAGTAGGCCAGGGTCCATCCAAGGGCTCAAAAACCTCAAGATTTGTCCCCTATCTTATCTCTGGTACTGCAAGCCTCGCACTCACAATAGGCAGTCAGGGCACTCACAGTCAGGGCAGTGTCCAGTCAGACTAGAAGCAAGCTCAGAGGCCTGCTTTAGAGAGGACCTAGACCCTGTGCCTCCTGCATTGCCAGCTGTAGAATCCCACCTCTTTTGTCAGCCAAGAAGTGATGGACATTACAGACGGACAGAAAAATAGTTGCAAATTAATTTACTATCTGCGTCCTTCTGAAAGCACAGTAAACAGTATAATATGCAGATACCTGGGTTTCCCCGGGGCTCAAAGGTAAAGTATCCACCTGCCACAAAGGAGACATGGCTTCGACCCCTGGAGGGGAGGAGCCCCCTGGACGAGGGCATGGGAACCTACTCCAGTACTCTTGCCAGGAGAATCCCATGGATAGAGGAGCCTGGTGGGCTACAGTCCACTGGGTTGCAGAGTCACCCACAACTGTATCAACTGAGCACATAGGCATCCATGTATCTAGTTCCTTTCCAAGAACTACTGAACCAAGAAGACAAGGGTAGAAAACAGGGAATTGGATATTTTAAAGTTTGAAATCAGCTTTATAAATACTTAAGCTGTGTAGAAACTTGTGTATCACATGGTGGCAGATCACCTGAAGAAAGGACGAGGCTATGAACTCAGTCAAGCAAAACAGGGGCTCCCAAGAGACACAGAGGGAAAATGCAGAGACACCCCCAAACCAGAATCCAACTTCACAGGGAAGTGATCCTTACCCACAGATAGTAGGTTCTTGTAGGTCTCCACCATCACGTCCCGGTACAAGGCCCTCTGAGCAGGGTCAAGGCATTCCCACTCTTCTGGAGTGAACTTGATGTCCACATCCTCAATGGTCAACTGTGTCTGAAATGAAAGCACATTTCACTAACAGGCACTCGGGAGGATTCTTATTTTCATACAAACTGAGAAGAGGTTAGAGGGGTAATGATCAATTCAGGTAATTTTCCTGTTGTTTCATAAGACTATGACATCTTCCAATCAACATGACTCTGTCACTTGTATGGACAATACATGCAGAATATACAAATAAATTCAATCAGTGAGTTTTCTATGCAGAAGTGTTACACTATACACACTGAGGGACATTCGTTATCTAGATGAGTTACAAGACTGGTGTCTTCAGAGACGACAAAGTCCCAACGGCTTTAAAGAACACACACTGTTTTGATTATGACATCATCTCACTGATGACAGGTGTCTCAACACTTCCTACACACTAAGCATTACTCTAAAGACTTTACACAGATAAACTTATCATCAACATAACAGCATATCAGAGAAAGATCTGGGTCCATCTGACTGGAGAGAAACCTCTGTCATTCTACGGATTCATGCACATCAAACAATTAACAAATGAGGCAACAGCACCTGAGGTCAGGTGGTTGGGACTGACAACTTAAGTACCAGAGCAGCAAAGTGCATGACAGAGTTCCCAGAGAATACCTGAAACAAATACAAGCAAGCTGAAGTGCAATGGAGGTGTAGAATCCCAGATCTTTTGTCAGCTACGGAAAGACAGACATGATAGATGGACAGAAAAATATTCACAAATTTATTTACTATCTACCTCCTTCTGAATGCACAAGGAACACTATAACATGCAGTATCATATGTAGGTATCTGGGTTGCCCTGAGGCTCAGCGGTAAAGAATCTGCCTGCAATGCAGGGGACATGGTGTTGATATCTCTGGGGGGAAGATCCCCCTGGAGGAAGGCATGGCAACCCACTCCCACATTCTTGCCTGGAGAATTCCAGGGACAGAGGAGCCTGAAGGGTTATGGCCCATTGGGTCACAAAGAGTCAGACATGGACTATAGGATAAATGGTCACTGTACAGGGTCACCCACTCTTCCCACCAACCACACAATGTCAATACTCTTACTACTGTTTCCATCATTCACGTGATGAGGTAGAAAAAACTTAACGGCATGGAAAACACTTAAGACACAATTTCAACTGTTACAAAGCACAAAACATGTTTATGAGATGATGTTCTGTAATAAAACCATGGAATTACAGATCCATGCACTCACACATGCAAATGTAAACACACAACTGGTTAAAACAAGGAAGACCTGTCTATTTTTTCTTTCCATCCAAATTTACTGAGTGTCAACATGGGCCCCAAACTGGGAAGACAGCAGTGAACATAATGGAGCTTACAGTCTAGCAGCCAGCCACCCAGTTATATCCATAATTTTAAAGTTACTATTGCAACATGTGCTCTGAAACAGGCCCGGTGCTGAGAAAAGATTTATTGGAAAGTCTTGATGTACATCAAGAAATCAGACAAGGTCTCCGAGAGGAAGAAACACTTAGGATTGGCAAGATGGGAAATGGAAGAGTGTTGCAAGCAGAGAGAACAGCCTGAGTGCCAGCTCTGAGGCAGGAAGATATTTAGTGAACAGAAAGTCAGCCAGTCTAACTGGGACACAGGGAACAAAGAGGGGTGATGCCAGGTAGAGGCTGCGTTCTACAAGGTCTTTGGATTTAGGAATTTATTCAAAAGTAACTGGAAGTCACTGAAGAATCTGCAGGAGGTAAATCAGAGGTTTAGATTTGTTTTTCAGAGCTCACTCTGCTGTGTGTGGAGGTTGCTGCTCCTTAGTCGCTTAGTTGTGTCATATCTTTGCGACCTCATGGTAGCCCGCCATGCTCCTCTGTTCATGGGATTTTCAGGCAAGAATACTAGAGTGGGTGGCCATTTTCCTACTCCAAGGTGATGCCTTTTGACACCTTTTGGGATGATACTCTCATTTTCTTTTATGCACCGGTATTTCTGCATCTTTGGGACATTAAAAATGCATCAATTTGTATTTCCGTAATTTGTCTTCATTCTATGTCTTTTTTAAGTTATTTACTTTGGTTTTGCTGAGTCTTTGCTGAGCTGCTGTGGGCAGGCTTTCTGAATTTGCAGCTGCAGTGTACGGGCTTCTCATTACAGTGGCTTCTCTTGTTTTGGAGCACAGACTCTAGAGTGTGTGGATTTCAGTAGTTACAGCTCCCAGGCTCCAGAGCTCACGCTTAGTAGTTGTGGTGCCTGGGCGTCATTGCTCTGAGGCATCTTCCTGGACCTGGGATGGGACCCGTGCACCATACATTGGCAGGCGCATTCTTATCCACACTGTACTACCAGGGGAGTCCTCAACATTATCTTCAGTTCAGTTCAGTTCAGTCGCTCAGTATACTAGTTTAAAAAACTGAAAATACAAGCAGAAAGTAATATGCAGAAGATTTATTCTAATCTGTATATAATAGCTGTATTTAAAAATATGAGGGCTTTTCTGGAGGCTCAGTGGTAAAGAATCCACTGGGCAGTGCAAGAGACACAGGTTTGATCCCTGGTCAGTAAGATTTCGCATGCCAAAGGGGATCTAAGCCTGTGAGCCTCAATTTCTAAGCCAGAGCTCTAGAGGCCAGCAGGTGAAACTACTGAAGCCAGCATGTTCTAGAGCCTGGGCTGCAAGAAGAGAAGCCACCGTAATGAGGAGCCCACATACTACAACGAGAGAGTGGTCATCACTCACCAGAACTAGATAAAGCCAGTGAAGCAATGAAGAGCCAGTACAGCAGAGAAGTATATTTAAATATAGTAATATTGTCTTATTCTTAATGTTAGATATGTAGTTATTAACAAAATCCAAAGTTTATCTTTTCATTCCATGACCAAATATGGCATCAAGGTCAGGAAAGTTGGGGGAATTCCCTATTGGTCCAGGGTTTAAGATCTTGCAGTTACACCACAGGGTTTCAGGTTCAAGTCCTCCTCAAGGAACTAAGACCCTGCAAGCTGCATCGTATGGCCAAAAAGGAAGAATAAATAATTAGCAAACTATATTTCACAGTTTAAATTAGATGGTGTAATGAGACACTCTCTAGCCCTGAGGTCTCTTTCTGCACTTTTCATTTCACTCCGAAACATTTAAGATTTTCAAGGAGGTCCTCACTTAGTTTTAAATGTGCTACAAAAAGGACTGATTTCCCCTCATTGGACTCTTTTTCAGATTTTGGCACACACTATGCATTTTAATACCTCACATCTACATGCAACTTCTTTACCCTGGTTGACAGCAGACAGCGCATCCAGACGGGCCCTAAGCAATCCCTGCTGCCCAACAGCACTGAGATCCCGTCTCCAACCCGTGGGTGAGAAGCCCTGCCCAACCGGTGCCCAGGGGAGCTTCCTCTCAAGGGCCAGGTCACCGGGTCATGGGGAGACGGGATCTAAGTGAGGACGACAGACCCTGAGGGAAGGCCCCAGGTGAGTGTGCATGTACAGGAGTCAGACAAGGCACTGCAGAGTCAGACAAGATTAGTGAGTCGAAAAATGGGTATTTCAGGCAGGACAGATTGAGAATTCGTTGAGAATATGACCTTACCTGAGAAAGAGCCATTCCTGACACGTTTTCTTTCACCTTCCTCCTTTTCCGGGCTTATTCCTCAGGTAACACGAGTCTTCAAAGGAGCGTCAAGAAGGTGGAAAATATGGTATTTAATGCTTAGGGTCAACACATCCCCCTCCTGAGCCCCAACCACACACACAGGGAAGCCCTCACCATGTGGAATGGACAGTCCTCTGTGCCCACTGTCTCAGGAGGGACTCAGGACAGTCAACTCCAGCATAGAGTCCAACAAGGGACTTTTCCACACTTTCCCTCGGATCACACTCCCCTCCTGGTGAGGCCTCATGTACACAGCAGCAGGGGACATCTCCGCTCACCCCACGATCCCCTTCAGGTCACACAGCAGGCCCTGGTCCAGCCCCACTCAGAGCAGAGCACCCTCCCCTCTCCCAGGGCTTGATCTCAGTCTCAGAAGTGGAGACTAAGAGCCCTGATGCTCAATGCAGGGTCCAGATCGGAATCATCTGCAGCCTGTGCACATTCCTGGGGTGAGACCCCAGACGAGAACCTGAGGAGCATGTCTGTTGTGGGAGGGGTACAATACATGCCCAGGCAAAATGGCTCATGATCTCATGTGAACCCTGGGTTGAATACCAATCAATGGGTCAAGTCCAACCTACCTCCCACTTTCTTCTTTTCCAGCCTGACTGACATAGAACGGACTAACAAGATGGGATGTGTATACATACCATGTACGATGTAACCATGTGACACATGTCTACACTATGAAATATTTATCACAATCCATGAACCAATACATTAATCATCTCCAAATTTCCATGTTCTGTGTGTGATGACAACACTGATGACATACTCTCCTGACAAATTCCCAGCATGCAGTAACAGAATAGGATTAACTACAGTCAGCATGCTGCACACACTTCCCCAGGACGCACTCATTTTACAACTCAAAAGTCTACCTTTTGACCAACATCTCCCCATCTTCCCCATCTCCCAGCCCACTGTCTGCTACTAGTGGTTTCACACTTTTACGTTCCACATATAAGCAAGCACATACAGTCAGTCTTTTCCTATCTGCCTTAATTCACTTAGCGTAATATTCTCTACATTCATCCAAGTGGCCCCAATTGGCAAAAACTGCCACTTTTATGGGTGCATGTCATTATATACGTGTTTGTTTCTCTGAGTGTGCGCTACCAACCAGGACCTCTCTGGTAGCTCAAATGGTAAAGAATCCGCTGCCAATGTTGGAGACCTGAGTTCGATCCCTCCGTCAGAAAGATGCCCTAGAGAAGAGAATGGCAGCTCACTCCAGTATTCCTGCCTGGAGAATTCCATGGAGAGGAACCTTGCAGGCTACAGGCCATAGGGTTTTCAAGAGTCAGACACGCATGACCCCAGGCAGTCCCTAAACTGTTAAACTCAAATAATAAAAGATGGATGTGTAGGCTGATGCACATATCTCAATGCGACTTCAATATCTTCCACAGAAACACTCCAAGTTTTTTTTTTTTTAACTTCCAAATTGCATCTGAAACTTTCTTCATGAGCAACTCAAAATAACAGAAATACCAAAGGTAACCCATGAAGTGATCTCTGGGGTTTTACCGACAGTTATGCTATGGGTTGCATACTTAATTCTCGCCTTCCCTAAAGACCACAAAAAAATCCACTGTGTGGAGGGGGTACTGTGGCGCACCTCCTGGATCACACACCCCTTCTCTGGGACCACTGTGCCCATCCTCCTGCACCCAGACCTCCCTGTGGGCTCAGCTCAGGCCTTGCTTCTAACACACTGCAGGATAACATTCTTCTTCCCAATCCCACAGCCTTCCTTCCTCCACAGGTGTGATTACAAGATTCCCGATTAAACCCAGTCATGCAAACCTCAGTCACAGCATCTGCGTCCCAGGAAAACTGAGCTAAGACACTGGCATGCCCACCATTCCACGCAGCCCACAACTAGCCATGAGCCCACGTTCAGGACCTCCAGCCAGAACTGAGACCGCCTTTGTCAACAGGTCCACAGGCCCTGTGATCCCACAACTATGCTTGTCTCTCTCTCTCTCTCTCTCACACACACACACACACCATTCATCGGGTTCATTAAAAGGCACACACCTGCTCCCACAACCCTCCTGTTTTTCTACCTCTTCTCCGTACACAGCTGAACAAGAGCAGAGACCTCTAGGCATGGGCATTGCAAAAGAAATGCACCCTAGCTGCAAATCCAAGGACATTGGGCACTTAGTATGGAGACCAAGAAGCTGGTCCTCTTGGGGAAACCACTCAGCAACAAGGACATTATGAAGTTGAGGGATGGTTGGGCTGAGTTCAGTAAAGAAGTCACAAAGAGAGAGAGGCCCCAATCTCACTGGCTCCTGTTCTCCCTGCTCATAGCTAACTGGAAGATACCCCAGCTCACTAATGGGGGGAGGGTGGTTTGGGGATAGGGAGGTGTCATCTCCTACATACTCCCTTAAGATACTGACCAGTCTAACCACAGGAAACTCAGCATTTGCCGCTGAGCAGATGAACTGCTAGAAGGCAAAGCTGCTGTCCAAGATGGCAACTGGTCCCTGCATGGACAGAACTTAGAAGACTTGGGGACTGCAGTGAGCAGTGACACCGCAGACTAAAACACGGGGACACCTCAAGACACTAGATCTCCCAGGCCTTTTAGGACTCCAACATCTTTTTGCTTTTGAGTAATTAAGTCTCCACATAGGGTAAGGATCAATCAAAGTTGATATGTCCAGAAGAAATATGGGAGCCATCATCACCAAACCTATAACCTGCAACATCCCTGAGGATTCTTCAGCCCAGCCCACAGTCCCAGTCCTCACCCCCAGAGTGAGATGCTGCAAGCATCCTGGGAGGAAGAGGAATACGGTGAAGCCTTCAATGAAGGGAAAAGAGGAAAGACTCCAAATAATTAAAGGAGAAGGGCATATCTGATGAGGGTAATTAATACAGAAGGAGTAAACCTGGTTAACATGACAGAGAATACTAGGAGATGGAGAGACTCTCTGGCCTAGACCTGAAAGAACAGAAAGAGCAAAGGCAACAGTGATTTAATGACCAAAGGCAGGCGTAGAAACTAAGATCCGAGACAGAAAAGGTTTTGGTGTTTACGAACGAGGACTAAGTGAATGTGACCAAGACAGACTGACCATAAGAATGGGGTCGGCTCCCAAGATGAGGCTGGAGACCCTGGCAAGAGGTGGGAGGCCTCCCTACAGATTGACCTTTATTCACAGAAGATGGCTCATGATTTCCTCTCAGGCTCTGAGCCTACGTTCCCGCCTCCAACCTACTGTTGTCCTTTTTCATTTTCGAAGACTGGGACCCATTTCAAATTCTAATAACAAGTGAGCTCTCCCTCCAAGAAAAACTGCCACACACACAGTCATACACCAATTTGGCCAATCATTTCAGGGGTCAGTGTTGCTCAGCTTCTGGACCTGAGGAAGCATCATCAGATCAAATCATAGCTCACTAGTTACTAGATCACATAAAAGAGAGGAAAATGGAGCATCAGACTAACTGCTTAAACTAGGCTGTGACTCTTAATATAAAAGATCACTGACACCCTTACCAAACATTCATCAAAATGGCCTATAAGATATAACATAAACAAGAAACAGCAAATGGGCCTCTAATGTGAAACAAACCTAAAGTGAATCAGCTTATTAAAATTTTTTTCATTGAAGAATTCTGGTGTAAAAGTAAAAAAAATAAATTCAGAATATAGAGTATTTAGAAAAGAAAGACATGAACTAATTACAGGAGTCCACCAAATCTTATTTCACAAGTGAATAACTGTTTACAAGAAGGTAGGTATTCAATGAACTAATCTTTATCCCAAGATACAAAATAATGAAATATAAAGAAAGGAGAAAGCAAAAAGTAAAACCATCACAAACAATATTTTTACTGTGCCTGGAAAAGGCATCATGTAGTAAGAGAGTCAGTTCTTGCCCCACTTCTCCTCTCCATAACCTCTACTCTGCACCAGGAAAAGGGAAGGGGGTGATTCACCTCTAAGAGAATCAAGTCACTGCCGCAACCCCCACCTCTACAGCTTCTGCACGTGGATGTTATCTTTTAATACAGAAAATTACAACACACACAAGCCTTACAAACAGAAGTTTTGCAATTCTCATTTTCATCTGTATAATTTTAAAAAGAAAGTTTTAAACTTAGTAGATTCTAAAGCCAAAAATCAATGTATCACGACTTAATAATCCTTATCCAATCGATTCAGCACTCTTTTGGATCTAGTCCCCTCCCCCATCGGCACACTACTTGTTTCCACTTGATTTAGTTTGTTTCCCTACTTTTTTCTCCGTCTCCCTTTCTCTTCCCCTCTGCGCTCCTGCAGTGCCTGTCCTCCTCTCTACTTCTTCCCTGACTCCCATCCGGCCTCTCTCTGCCATCTATTCCCTGTAAAATGCTTCTAATCCAACCTCCTTGATGATCCTAAATCTCCAACAATTTCTGCCTTTCTTCCTCCATCTCTGCCCTCCCTTCCTCCCCTCTCTGCCACCCCCAAGTGGCTATGCTTCCTCTCAGCTTCCTGTCTCAGCTCCTCCAATCACTAGGAGTCCCCTTTCTCTCCCAACAGGATATTGCTCTGTAAGCCAAGATCCCAACGCTTGTATCCCCTTTGCGGGCTCTCTGTGTGGACTGCCTCTCCACTGTTGCCCCCTAAGGGACCTGTGATTTACAGCCCCTCTCCCTTGAAGGCTATAGAAGGGGGCGGCAAAAAATGAGATGGTTAGATACCATCCCTGGACTCAACAGACAAGAATCTGAGCAAACTCTGGGAAATATAGGTGTCTTAAAGACTCGGAATGGACACCACCACCTCCCTCTCTAGCTCACCTTTAATTCTCAGGAAATCCTGCTTTTCTCTAAACTTTTTCCCTAACCGCTACCTTCAAGGCCGATTCTTTTTCATGCTGTTGTCTCTTCACAAGGTCCTCACAATCCTCCTCATTGCCATCGCCTATCCCTCATCCTTTTCTCAATTAAGTATTTCTCTAAGAGTCGTTGTCTCTGCTGCTTCTGATCACCCCTGGCCTCCAATTTGCAAGGATGGCGACTGAACAAAAAGCCCGGTTCCCGGAAGAGCCAAACTACAACGGGTGGAATTTGGGATGGAAGAACCTCGGGTGTCACGTGACTGGCGCAGGTCACGTCCCCGACACGGGTCAGGGCAATGTCACTATGAAGGCAAGGCCTGCGGGGCGGAAGGGCCCGCCTGAGGAGACTTGAGGTGAGAGGGACTAGGAGGGAAGGGGTCTCAGCAGCGGGGCGGGCTCTCCAGAATCCCAGGACCGGGGAGCGGAGTCGTCAGCGCGGCTAGGGGCCGAGAGGACGAGGCTGGGGGCCGCGGAGCTAATAAACCCACCTCGCCGAAGAGAATTGTATGCGGTGTAGGAAGGGCACAGGGGTCAGTGAGGTCAGTAAATGGTTTGAAGCAGGAAAGAGGTGCGAAACGCCGCGTCGCTGTGGACCAAAAGCTGGAAGCGGCTTCAGAACGACTTTAAAGCAAAATGGAGGCGCCCCTTTGCCGCTCACCAAGACGTCCGAACTGGCTGGGGATGGTGGGATTGAGAGTCACTAGCGAACCTGAGGCTCGTGGTACCGAGGAGGCAGCAGACCGCAGGTTTAATTAGAAAGAGAGAAACTCACGCTGAGCTGAGACCTCCACTCCCCGCCCTCCGCTTCCTGGTTATGGGACGCTGAGCGCACGCGCAGTGAAAGGGCGGAGCGACCTCGGGGCGGGGACTCAGCGGAGCCTGGTGGGGGGCGGGGGCGGGGCGTTGAGCGAAGCCGAACATGCGTGGGGACAGCGGAAGTGTCAGGAGGAGTTTCGAGGCGCAGTGGGCGGGGCGGGGCGGGGCGGCGGGGAGAAACAATTCATTACTGTAATCACCTCTGAAGGTGACTGCAGCCGGAATATTAAAACAGGCCTGCTTCTTGTAAGGAAAGTTATGATAAAACCAGACATTGTATTAAAAAGAAAAAGCATATATAATTCCAGAATACCTAAAGAGTGAGACGCAATTTTGAAAGCTATCATAGTCATTGCATTTCTAAGTATAAAGTGTTTGGTGAACCATGAGTTTGAAGCAGTACTTGAAGGCCTTGCCACATTCTGTACACTAGCAAGGTTCTCGCTAGGATGGATCATCTGATGGTTGGTAAGGTGTGACGCTGAGGTAAAGGTTCTACATACGCATGTCACTTGTAAGCTTTCTCTCCGGAATGAGTTCTTTACTGAATCATGACTTCAGACTGTTGTCTAAAACCCCTGATGCACTCATTTCATTGACATAGCTTCTACCTAGGGAATATTCTCAAGAAGCCGAAGGTGTAAACACCCCAAAAGCCTGGCCACATTGATTGCATTCGTATGGTCTCTCCAGTATGGATCACCTGATGTCTTTTCAGGCCCGAATGCCAACTGAAGGACTTGCCACCCTCGGACACTTGTAAGGTCTCTCTATATTATGAATAATCTGATGATGGGAATGATCAGCCCGTTACTGAAGCTCTGACTACATGCATTATATTTATGATTCCCTCCAATCTAGACTGGAGGGATTGACTGCGCTCTAAATGTATGGCTTCTCACCAGTACGAATTTTGTAAAAACCAAATGGCTTCCGAAACAAATAACACATGCACTACTTGAGTAAGACTTCAATTCTAATTATCTGATGGTTAGTTACATCTGAACACAGAATCAAAGCTTTGCCACACCTAGCACATTTCATGTGGTTTTCCTCCAGTTTGACTTTTCTGAGAGTCAAAAAGTGGATATACTTTACTGCATTTACTACACTTGTAAGTTTTCATTGCAATATGGATTCTCAGATGATTCTCAGTGGATATATTTTACTGCATTTACTACACTTGTAAGTTTTTCATTGCCATATGGATTCTCAGATGATCTCAAAGTCATTCCTTGTGACTGAAGGGTTTGTCACATAAGTTACATTTATGTGGTTTCCCTCCTCTAGGAACCGCCTAACTGTCAGTTAAGGCTGAGCAAGCACTAGAAGCTCTGCCAAATTTGAATGCTTTCTATACAGTATGAATTCTCTGATGAATTATAAGGCCTGAACTCAGATAAAAGGCTTTCCCATACTCATTATATTTGCACTAAATGTGTCTCACAATTGTTCCATTCCTAACATTTTTCTCCACTATGAATTACCTATGATTTCTAACATGGTCATTTCAAATATAGCACTGGCCACATCCATCACATTTCTACGCTTTCTCTCCTACATGAACTGCATGGCGGTGAGTAAAAGCTGACTGTTCACTAATATGTTTGGCACAATTGTTACCTTTCTAAGGTTTCTCCCCAGTATGAATTCTACGATGAACTGCAAGGTTTGCATTTAGATTAAAGGACTGACTTGCCCCTGAGATCTCATTTGTATGGTTTCTCTCCAGTATGACTTCCTCAATAAACTACAAATTTTCCAGTATGACTAAAAACCCTTGCAACAGATATCACATTTACATGGTTTCTCTCCAGTATGAATTCTCTGATGAACTGCAAAGTAAGAGCTGGAACTGAAGACTCCTCCACCAAATTACATTTCTATGCTTTCTCTCCTATAGGAACTGCCCGATGGCGAGTTAAGGCTGACTGTGCAATAAAACGTTTGTCACAATTGTTACATTTGTCAGGTTTCTCTCCAGTATGAATTCTTCCATGAACTGCACAGCTTGAAGTTTGACTGAAGTCCTTTCCACACACACATTTACACAGTTTCTCCCCAGTATATCTGTGATGAACTGCAAGCTTTGCAGATTGATTAAAGCCCTTGCCACACAGAACGTTGCTATGAGCGAGTTTTCTCCAGTTAAGGCTGCAGTGCATGGGCTTCTCACTGCAGTGCCTTCTCTTGTTTTGGAGCACAGGCTCCAGACTGTGCGGGCTTCAGGAGTTATGGTCCCAGGCCCTAGAGCACAGGCTCAGTAGTTGTGCCGCATGGGCTTAGTTGCTCTGAGGGATCTTCCTGGGCCTGGGGTGGAACCGTGCACCCTACACTGGCAGGCACATTCTTCCCCACTGTACTAGGAGGAGTCCTCAACATTATTTTCTACTAGTTCAAAAAAAGAAAAAGTAGTGTAAGCATAAAGTAACGTACAAAAGACTTTAACTGCAATCTCAATAAAATAACTATATTTAAAAATAATATGAGGTCTTCCCTGGTACCAAAGTGGAAAAGGACCCATTGGTCAGTGCAAGAGATACGGCTGTGATCCCTGCTCTGGTACAATCCCATATGCCAAGGGGTAACTAAGCCCATGAGCCTCAATTTCTGAGCCAGGCTCTAGAACCCAGAAAGTGAAACTACTGAAGCCAGCCTCCTCTAAAGCCTACAGTGCAAGACAAGAGAAGACCCAACAATGCCCACACACTGCAACTAGAGAGTGGCCACCACACAGAATTGGATAAAAGCCACTGCAGCAATGAAGAGCCAGTACAGCAAATAAATATATTTAAAAAACAGTAATATGATTTAATCCTTAATGTTAGGTATCCAGTTATTAACAAAAGCCAAAGTTTATCTTTTTATTCCATGAACAAAATATTACATTGAGATTAGGAAAGTTGGGGAATTTCGTGGAGGTCAAGTGTTTAAGTACTCACATTCTATTGCAGGGTTTCAGGTTCTATTCCTACTCAGGGAACTAAGACTCCACTAGCTGCATCATGTGGCCAGAAAATATAATTTTTTTAAAAATGTTGATTTCATAGTTGCAATTAGATGGTATAATGGAACATACCCTAGCCCCGAAGTCTCTTTCTAAACTTTCCATTCCATTCCCAAATCCTTAAGATTTTCAAGGAGGCTCAATTACTTTTAAATGTACTACACAAAATCAGGACTGATTTCCCCTTAGTGGCCTCTATCCATATTTTACGACGTACTATGCATGTTAATACCTGACGTCCACCTGCAGCTTCCTTACCCTGGTTGACAGAGAGCAGACAGCACACCCAGATGGGCCCTAAGCAATCCCTGCTGCCCAACAGCATTGACACCCTGTCTCCAACCTGTGGGTATGAAGCCCTGCCCAGGACGGTGCCCAGGGGAGCCTCCTCACAAGGTCCAGGTCACCAGGTCATGGGGAGACAGGATCTAAGTGAGGATGACAGACCCCGAGGGAAGGTCTCTGGTGAGTGTGCATGTAAAGGTGTGAGACAGGATACTCCAGAGTCAGACAAGATTAGTGAGTCCAAAGATGGGTATTTCAGGAAGGACAGACTGAGAATCCACTGAGAATATGATCTTACTTGAGAAAGAGCCATTCCTGACTGTTTTTACCTCTTCCTCTCTTCTGGGCGTCCTCAGGCAACAGGAGGCTTCAGAGGGGTGTCAAGAAAGTGGAAAACATGGTGTTTAATGCTTAGAGTCAACACAGCCCCTTCCTGTGTCCCAACCACACACACAGGGAGGACCTCACCATGTGGAACAGACAGTTCTCTGTCACGTGATGCTCAGGAGGGATGCAGGACAGTCAACTCCAGCACAGAGTCCAACACGGGCACTTTCCCACACTTTCCCTGGCATCACACTCTCCTCCTGGTGAGGCCTCATGTACACAGCAGCAGGGGGCACCTCAGCTGACCCAACATCCTTTTCACTGCCTCTTCTCCACGTATGGCTGAACAAGAGGGTTAAAAAGCAGAGACTACTGGGCAATGCAACAGAAATGCACCCAAGCTGTAAATCAAGAACACGGAGCATTCAGAATGGAGACCAAGAACCTGGTCCTCTTGGGAAAACCTGTCAGCAACGGCAGACTTTATGCAGTTGAGGGATGGTTGGTAAAAAAAGTCACAAGAGAGAGGTCCCATCTCAATGGCTCCCCTTCTCTGTGCTCACAGCTCACTGCCAGATACCTCAGGTCATTAAGGGGGTGTGCGGTTGTCAGAAGGGGAGATGTCTCCTTCATATGCATTTAACTTCCATACCTTCTGGCCACTCTAACCACAGTAAACTCAGCATCCCCCACTCTGAGTAGATGAACTGCTAGAAGGCAAAGCTGCTGTCCAAGATGGCAAACGGTCCCTGGATGGACAGAGGTTATAAGACCTGGGGGCTGCAGTGAGCAGACACAGCAGACTAAAACAAGGTGACATTTCAAGACACTAGATCTATCCGGCTTTTCAGGATTCCTCATCTTTTTTTTTTTATTGAGTAATTAAGTGAACACATGGGGTAAGGATCAATTAGACTTGAAATGTCTAGAACAGATATAGCAACCATCATCACCTACCCTGTGCCCTCTGTCTCCTCTGAGAATTCTTCAGCCAAACCCACATTCCCAGTCCTCACCCCCAGAGTGAGATGCTGCAAGCATCCTGGGAGGAAGAGGAATACGGGGCATCCTTCAGTGAAGGGAAAAGAGGAAAGATTACAAATAATTAAGGAAGAAGGGCATCTCTGATGAATGTGATTAATATAGAAGCAGTAAATCGGGTTAATGTGACAGCAAATATCAGAGGTAGATGGGGAGACCTCTCTGGCCTAGACCTGAAGGAACAGAAAGAGCAAGAGCCACGGTGATGTCATGACCAAAGGTAGAAGAAAAAACTAAGATCTGAGACAGAGAAGGTTTTGGTGTCTATGAACAAGGACTAAGTGAATGTGACCAGGACAGACAGACCATGAGAACAGGGTCAGCTTCCACGATGAGGCTGGAGACCCTGGCAGAGACCTGAGGATGACAAAGGGCTGCAGAGCCACCTGAGGAGTCAGGATGCTGCCCTGAGGACACGGGGAAGCCAGTGGAGGTGGGAGGCATCGCTTCATATTGACCCTTACTCACAGAAGACGGTTCATGATTGTCTCTCTGACTCTGAGCCTACCCCACCTCCATCCTACTATTGTCCTTGTTGCACTGTGGAAACCGATGCATTTCAAATTCTAAGGGCAAGCGGCAACTCCCTCCAAGAACTGCCATACACAGTCACACACCCAATTTGGCCATCATTTCAGGGGTCACTGCTGCTCACCTTCTGGACTTGAGGAAACATCATCAGATCAACTCATAGCTCACCTGTCAGCAGACCACATAAGAGAGAGGAAAATGGACCATCATACTGCCTGATTAAATTAGGTCTTGATTCAATAAAAAATATCACTGACATCCTTACTAAGTTCTCATCAAAATAATCTGTAACTATTTGTTTCCAAAAAACATTTCCAAGATATAGCATAAAGAGAAGACAGCAAAAGGGCCTCAAATAAACATGCAACAAACCTAAAGTTAATCGGCTTATTAAAAATTTTTTCATTGAATAGTTCTGGTGCAAAGTGAAAGAAAAAATTGTTACTATAGCATATTTAGAAAACAATGCCTCGAGCTTATCATAGCAGACCATGAAATCTTACCAGAAGCAAATAGTTGTTGTTGAAAAGAAAGTAGGTACCAAGTGAACTAATATTTAACCCAAGCTACAAAAAGAATTAAATGTAAACAAAGGAGAAAACAAAAAGGAAAACCATCACTAAGAACATGTTTAAAGTTCCTTGAAAAGGTACCATGTAGTAACAGAGTCTGTCAACTCTTGGACCACTTCTCCTCTCCCAAAACCTCTACTCCACACCAGGAAAAGAGAAGCAGGTGACCCATCTCTGTGAGTCAAGTCACTGCTTTAGCTCCCACTTCAACAGGCGCTGCACATGGATGCTATCCTTCGATGCAAATAATTATTAACACCCAAAGGCCTTACAGACAGTTTAGAAATTCTCATCCTCCTCTGTATAATTTAAAGGAAGAAGATTTAAATTTATTAGACTGTGAAGCTAAAAATGAATGTATCACGTCTTAATTCTTTATCCAATCGATTCAGCACTCTTCTGGCTCTAGTCCCCTCCCCCAGCTGCACACTAGTTGTTTCCACTTCATTTGGTTTATCTGTTTCCCTATTTCTTTCTCTGTCTCCCTTCTTCCCCTCTGCTCTCCTGCTGTGCCTGTCCTCTTTACTTCTTCCCTGATTCCCATCCTGCCTCTCTCTGCCATTTGTTCCCCATAAAGATGCTTACTCTCCAACCTCCCTGATAATCCAAAATCTCCATGTATTTCTGCCTTTCTTCCTCCAGCTCTGCCCTCCCTTCTTCCGAACTCTCTGGTACCTCCAAGTGCAATGCTTCGTTTCAGCTCAATTTCTTTCTCAGCTCCTCGAATCATTCAGTTCAATTGCTCAGTCGCATTGGACTCTTTGTGACCCCATGGACTGCAGCACGCCAGGCTCCCCTGTCCATCAACTCCCTGGGCTTCCCTGGTGGCTCAGAGGATAAAGCGTCTGCCTGCAATGCAGGAGACCTGGGTTCAATTCCTGGGTCAGGAAGATCCCCTGGAGAAGGAAATGGCAACCCACTCCAGTACCCTTGCCTGGAAAATCCCATCGACAGAGAAACCTGGTAGGCTACAGTCCATGGGGTCACAAAGAGTCGGCCACGACTGAGCGACTTCACTTCACCAACTCCCGGAATTTGCTCAACATGCACCCACTCGGTGATGCCATCCAACCATCGCATCCTCTGTAATCCCCTTCTCCTCCTGCCTTCAGTCTTTCCCAGCATCAGGGTCTTTTCTAAAGACTCAGCTCTTTGCAACAACTGACTAATTTATTGGAGCTTCAGCTTCAGCATCAATTCTTCAAATGAATATTCAGGACTGATTTCCATTAGGATTGAGTGGTTTTATCTCCGTGCAGTCCAAGGGACTCTCAAGAGTCTTCTCCAACACAACAGTTCAAAAGCATCAATTCCGCGCTCAGCTTTCCTTATGATCCAACTCTCACATCCATACATAACTACTGGAAAAACTATAGCTTTGACTATATAAACCTTCGTCTGAAAATTAATGTTTCCACATTTTAATATGCTGTCTAGGTTGGTCATAGCTTTTCTTTCAAGGAGCAAGTGTCTTAATTTCATGGCTGCAGTCACCGTCTGCAGTGATTTTGGAGCCCAGGAGTATAAAATGCGTTGCTGATTCCATTCACTAGTAGTCCCCCTTCTCTGCCAGCAGGGTCTTGTCTGTAGGTCAAGGTTCCAAATCTTGTATCCCCTTTGAGGGGTCTCTGTGTGAACTGCCTCTCCACTGTCGCCCTCTTTGGGACCACTGATTTACAGCCCTTCTCCCTTGAAGGCTATAGAAGGCGGCGGCAGAGAATTAGATGGTTAGACAGCATCCCTGGACTCAGCACCACCTCCCTATGTTGCACACCTTTAACTTACCGGAGACCCTGCTGTTCTCTAAACTTCCCTCCTTTACCTACTGTTACCTTCAAGGATTATGCTCTTTCCCGTTGCTATCTCCTCCCAAGTTGCTCACCAATCCTCTTCGTTGCCATCGTTTCTCCATCATGCTTTTTTCAATTTCTAATTCTCTCGGAGTCGCTCTCTCTGCTTCTCCTAATCCTCCTGGCCTCCTATTCGCTAGGATGGCGACAGAATAAGAAGCCTCCACCCGCAAGAGACACATTCCAGCGGGTTGTATTTGGGACACAGAATCATTGGTGTCACGTGGCTGGCC
This sequence comes from Oryx dammah, assembly GCF_014754425.2. Taxonomy (NCBI): domain Eukaryota; kingdom Metazoa; phylum Chordata; class Mammalia; order Artiodactyla; family Bovidae; genus Oryx; species Oryx dammah. The sequence continues at coordinate 6,737,352 of NW_024070197.1, forward strand.
CAGGCCACCTCCCCCTACACGAGTCAGGTGACGCTCTAAGAAAGGAATGCCTGAGGGGCAGAATTACCGGCCTGAGATGCGACTACTGAACGGCTGGAAGCCTGAGGGTCTCAGGAGCGGGACGGGCGCTCCAGAATCCCAGGACCGGGGAGACGACCGGGCCTTTCCGGGAGCGGGGGCCGGCGCTGCCTCCAGGGGTCGAGAGGGCGAGCCTGGGGACCGCGAAGCGAACAAACCCACGTCGCCCAAAAGAATTTCACATGGTGCAGGAAGGGCAAAGGGGTCACTGAGCTCAGAAATTGGTTTTAAGCAGGAAAGAGGTGCAAAAAGAAGCGTCCCAGACCAAACGCAGGCATCAGCTTCGGAGCGAGTTTAAAACAAAATGGAGGCGCCTCTTCGCCACACAGGGACATCTGTGGGATGGTGGGACGGCCGCGGGCATTTAAGTTCAGTAGCGACCCTCAACTCACATTACACAGGAAAGCTAACTACCAGAAGAAAATTTGACAGGAAAGACAGAAACTCACTTTGAGCTGAGACCTCCGCTCTCCCCTCTCCGATGCCCGGTGCGCGACGCTGTGCGCACGCGCAGTGAAAAGGCGTGGCGGCCTGGAGGCGGGGCCCGAGCGGAGCCAGTGGTCAGGGGAGCAGGCTGGAGAGAAGTCAGGCCTGCCTAGGCACAGTGGGAGGGCGAGGCGGCCGGAGCCTCACTGCTGAAGTCAGGAAATGAAAAGCCGGCCTGCTCTTTGAGAGGAAAGGTATCATAAAAGTAGACAGTGTATTTTAAAGCAAAGGCATCACTTTGCAAATGAGGGTCCCTAATGTCAAAGCTATTGTTTTTCCAGTATCAGGTAGAGATGTAACAGTCGGTCCAAAAACAGAGTTGACCAAAGAAATGGTGCTTTTGGGTTGTGGTGATAGAGAAGAGTCTTGACAGTCCCTTGGACTGCGAGGAGTTCAGTCCTGGGTGTTCACTGGAAGGACAGATGTTAAAGCTGAACACCCAATACTCTGGCCACCTGATGCGAAGAGCTGAGTCATTTGGAAAGACTCTGATGCTGGGAAAGATTGAGGGCAGGAGGACAAGGGGACGACAGAGGATGAGATGGTTGGATGGCATCACCGACTCATAGACATCAGTTTGGGTAGACTCCGGGAGTTGATGATGGAAAGGGAGGCCTTGCATGCTGAGATTCATGGGGTCACAAAGAGTCACACATGACTGAGCCACTGAACCTAACTGTTGGATCGTTGTAAAAGCAAGAGAGTTCCAGAAAAATATCTACTTCTGCTTTATTGACTATGCCAAAGCCTTTGACTGTGGATCACAACAATCTCAGGAAAATTCTATAAGAGATGGGAATACCAAACCACCTGACCTGCCTCTTGAGAAATCTGTATGCAGGTCAGGAAGCAACAGTTAGAACTTGACATGGAACACTAGACTATCACAGCTAGACTGGTTGTAAATAGGGAAAGGAGTATGTGAAGACTGTATATTGTCACCCTGCTCACAACTTATATGAAGACTACATCATGAGAAATCCTGGGCTGGATGAAGCACAAGCTGGAATCAAGATTGCTGGGAGCTGCTGCTGCTGCTAAGTCGCTCCAGTTGTGTCCGACTCTGTGTGATCCCACAGACGGCAGACCACCAGGCTCCGCCATCGCTGGGATTCTCCAGGCAAGAACACTGGAGTGGGTAGCCATTTTCTTCTCCAATGCATGAAAGTGAAAAGTGAAAGTGAAGTTGCTCATTCTTGTCTGACACTTTGCGACCCCATGGATTGCAGCCCACCAGGCTCCTCCATCCATGGGATTTTCCAGGCAAGAGTACTGGAGTGCATTGCCATTGCCTTCTCCGATTGCGAGGAGAAATATCAATAATCTCAGATACACAGATGACACCAGCCTTATGTCAGAAAGCAAAGAACTAAAGAGCCTTTTGATGAAAGTGAAAGAGGAGAGTGAAAAAGTTGGCTTAAACTCAACATTCAGAAAACTAAGATCATGGCATCTGGCCCCATCACTTCGTGGCAAATAGATGGGGAAACATTGCAAACAGTGACAGACTTTATTTTCCTGGTCTCCAAAATTACTGCAGATGGTGACTGCAGCCATGAAATTAACAGACGCTTGCTTCCTGGAAGAAAAGTTATGACTAACCTAAACAGCATATTAAAAAGCAGAGACATAACTTTGCCAACAAAGATCTGTCTAGTCAAAGCTATGGTTTTTCCAGTAGTCATGTATGGATGTGAGATTTGGACTATAAAGAACACTGAACACCAAAGAATTGATGCTTTTGAACTGTGGTGTTGAAGAAGACTATTGTGAGTCCCTTGGAATGCAAGGAGATCCAATGAGTCCATCCTAAAGGAAATCAGACCTGAATATTCATTGGAAGGATTGATGCTGAACCTGAAACTCCAACACTAGTGGCTACCTGATGAGAACTGACTCATGTGAAGAGACTCTGATGCTGGGAATGATTGAAGTCAGGAGGAAGAGGGGATGTCAGAGGATGAGATGGTTGGATGGCACCACCGACTTTATGGCCATGAGTTTGACAAGCTCTAAGAGTTGGTGATGGACAGGGAAGCCTGGCACGCTGCAGTCCATGGGGTCGCAAAGAGTCAGACACTACTGAGCGACTAAACTGAACAACATGAAAGTCTACCGTGATTCAACTAGAAAGCCTCAGCAGTTAAACATTCTCATAAGACTTTAAGGTATGGCTTCGTCTGTATCAACATCCAACCCAAATTTTGGGTGTGGTTCCACCTTTTTTCAGTGACTGCAAAGTAACAAGAACCAACACGTTGGGAACTGAATATATGAAATTTCTAGTTTATCAAACAATAAAAATTCTCATCATATACTGTGGACTGTAAACTATTTCCAGGTCTTCCTTGGTGCTCAGTGGTAAGGATCCACCTGCCAAGGAGGAGACACGGGACAGATCCCTGGTCTGGGAAATTCCAACATGCTGTGCAGATATCCCATGAGCCACAACTATATGACCAATAACAAGTGAATAATTAAAAATTTATTTCAGGATGCTCCCAGCTCCCAGCTCACTTTTAACCTTATTTCAAAAGTCTTTTATTTCCTAATTTTTGCAGTTATTATTCCTATTTTCACTTCATGTAAATTAGGCACATGCTATTAGTTTCATTTTGGCACAAGAGGACTCAGGAAATTTACTGCACCATTATGTAGAAAGTATGGAAAGAATACTGTTCATGGGGTTTTCAAGGCAAGAATACTGAAGTGGTTTGCCATTCCCTTCTCCAGTGGACCACATTCTGTCAGACCTCTCCAACATGACCTGCACGTCTTGGGTTGACCCGCAGGCATGGCTTGGTTTCATTGAGTTAGACAAGGCTGTGGTACTAGTGTCATTAGATTGACTAGTTTTCTATGAGTATGGTTTCAGTGTGTCTGCCATTTGATGCACTCTTGCAACACCTATCAAAATGATAGGGTACTGAAAGAGGAACTCCCCAGGTCAGTGGGTGCCCAATATGCTACTGGAGATCAGTGGAGAAATAACTCCAAAAACAATGAAGGGATGAAGCCAAAGCAAAAACAATACCCAGCTGTGGATGTGACTGGTGAAAGAAGCAAGATCCGATGCTGTAAAGAACAATATTGCATAGGAACCTGGAATGTCAGGTCCATGAATCAAGGCAAATTGGAAGTGGTCAAACAAGAGATGGCAAGGGTGAACGTCGACACTCTAGGAATCAGCTAACTAAAATGGACTGGAATGGCTGAATTTAACTCAGATGACCATAATATCTACTACTGCGGGCAGGAATCCCTCTGAAGAAAAGGAGTAGTCATCATGGTCAACAAAAGAGTCTCAAATTCAGTACTTGGATGCAATCTCGAGAATGACAGAATGATCTCCGTTCGTCTCCAAGGCAAACCATTCAATATCACAGTGATCCAAATCTATGCCCCAACCAGTAATGTTAAAGAAGCTGAAGTTGAACGGTTTTATGAAGACCTACAAGACCTTTTAGAACTAACACCCCAAAAAGATGTCCTTTTCATTATAGGGGACTGGAATGCAAAAGTAGGAAGTCCAGAAACACCTGGAGTAACAGGCAAATTTGGCCTTGGAATGCAGAATGAAGCAGGGCAAAGACTAATAGAGTTTTGCCAAGACAATGTACTGGTCATAGCAAACACCCACTTCTAACAACAGAAGAGAAGACTCTACACATGGACATCACCAGATGGTCAACACCAAAATCAGATTGATTATATTCTATGCAGCGAAAGATGGAGAAGCTCTATACAGTCAACAAAAACAAGATCAGGAGCTGACTGTAGCTCAGATCATGAACTCCTTATTACCAAATCCAGACTTAAATTGAAGAAAGTAGGGAAAACCGCTAGACCATTCAGGTATGACCTAAATCAAATCCCTTATGATTATACAGTGGAAGTGAGAAATGGATTTAAGGGCCTGGATCTGATAGATAGAGTGCCTGATGAACTATGGAATGAGGTTCGTGACATTGTGCAGGAGACAGGGATCAAGACCATCCTCATGGAAAAGAAATGCAAAAAAGCAAAATGGCTGTCTGGGGAGACCTTACAAACAGCTGTGAAGAGAAGAGAGGTGAAAAGCAAAGGAGAAAAGGAAAGATATAGGCATCTAAATGCAGAGTTCCAAAGAATAGCAAGAAGTGATAAGAAAGCCTTCTTCAGCGATCAATGTAAAGAAATAGAGGAAAACAACAGAATGGGAAAGACTAGAGATCTCTTCAAGAAAATTAGAGATACCAAGGGAACATTTCATGCAAAGATGGGCTCGATAAAGGATAGAAATTGTCTAGACCTAAAAAAAGCAGAAGATACTAAGAAGAGGTAGCAAGAATACACGGAAGAACTGTACAAAAAAATCTTCATGACCCAGATAATGATGATGATGTGATCACTCATCTAGAACCAGACATCTTGGAATGTGAAGTCAAGTGGGCCTTAGAAAGCATCACTACGAACAAAGCTAGTGGAGGTGATGGAATTCCGATTGAGCTGTTTCAAATCCTAAAAGATGATGCTGTGAAAGTGCTACATTCTATATGCCAGCAACTTTTGAAAACTCAGCAGTGGCCACAGGACTGCAAAAGGTCAGTTTTCATTCCAATTCCAAAGAGAGGCAATGCCAAAGAACGCTCAAACTACCACACGATTGCACTCATTTCACATGCTAGTAAAGTAATGCTCAAAATTCTCCAAGCCAGACTTCAGCAATACGTGAACTGTGAACTCCCTGATGTTCAGGCTGGTTTTAGAAAAGGCAGAGGAACCAGAGAACAAATTGCCAACATCCGCTGGATTATGGAAAAAGCAAGAGAGTTCCAGAAAAACATCTATTTCTGCTTTATTGACTATGCCAAAGCCTTTGACTGTGTGTATCACAATAAACTGTGGAAAATTCTGAAAGAGATGGGAAGACCAGACCACCTGACCTGCCTCTTCAGATATCTGTATGCAGGTCAGGAAGCAACAGTTAGAACCGGACATGGAACAACAGACTGGTTCCAAATAGGAAAAGGAGTACATCAAGGCTGTATATTGTCACCCTGCTTATTTAACTTCTATGCAGAGTACATCATGAGAAACGCTGGAGTGGAAGAAACACAAGCTGGAATCAAGATTTCCGGGAAAAATATCAATAGCCTCAGATATGCAGATGACACCACCCTTATGGCAGAAAGTGAAGAGGAACTCAAAAGCCTCTTGATGAAAGTGAAAGAGGAGAGTGAAAAAGTTGGCTTAAAGCTCAACATTCAGAAAACGAAGATCATGCCATCCGGTCCCATCACTTCATGGAAAATAGATGGGGAAACATCTAGGTTGGTCATAACTTTTCTTCCAAGGAGTAAGCGTCTTTTAATTTCATGGCTGCACTCACAATCTGCAGTGATTATGGAACCCCCCAAAATAAAGTCTGACACTGTTTCTACTGTTTCCCCATCTATTTCCCATGAAGTGATGGGACCGGATGCCATGATCTTCTTTTTCTGAATGTTGAGCTTTAAGCCAACTTTTTCACTCTCCTCTTTCACTTTCATCAAGAGGCCTTTTAGCTCCTCTTCACTTTCTGCCATAAGGGTGGTGTCATCTGCATATCTGAGGTTATTGATATTTCTCCCAGCAATCTTGATTCCAACTTGTGTTTCTTCCAGTCCAGCGTTTCTCATGATGTGCTCTGCATAGAAGTTAATTAAGCAGGGTTACAATATGCAGCCTTGATGTACTCCTTTTCCTATTTGGAACCAGTCTGTTGTTCCATATCCAGTTCTAACTGTTGCTTCCTGGCCTGCATACAGATTTCTCAAGAGGCAGGTCAGGTGGTCTGGTATTCCCATCTCTTTCAGAATTTTCTAGAGTTTATTGTGAAACACACAGTCAAAGGCTTTGGCATAGTCAATAAAGCAGAAACAGATGTGTTTCTGGAACTCTCTTGCTGTTCCCATGATCCAGCAGATGTTGGCAATTTGATCTCTGGTTCCTCTGCCTTTTCTAAAACCAGCTTGAACATCAGGAAGTCCACAGTTCACGTATTGCTGAAGTCTGGCTTGGAGAATTTTGAGTATTACTTTACTAGCATGTGAGATGAGTGCAATTGTGCGGTAGTTTGAGCATCCTTTGGCATTGCCTTTCTTTGGAATTGGAATGAAAACTGACTTTTGCAGTCCTGTGGCCACTACTGAGTTTTCCAAAGTTGCTGGCATATTGAGTGCAGCACTTTCACAGCATCATCTTTCAGGATTTAAAATAGCTCGACTGGAATTCCATCACCTCCACTAGCTTTGTTCATAGTCATGCTTTCTAAGGCCCACTTGACTTCACATTCCAGGATGTCTGGCTCTAGGTGAGTGATCACACCATCGTGATTATCTGGGTCGTGAAGATCTTTTTTTGTACAGTTCTTCTGTGTATTCTTGCTACCTCTTCTTAATATCTTCTGCTTCTGTTAGGTGAATACCTTTTCTATCCTTTATTTAGCCCATGTTTGCATGAAATGTTCCCCTGGTATCTCTAATTTTCTTGAAGAGATCTCTAGTCTTTCCTATTCTGGTCTTTTCCTCTATTGCTTTGCACTGATCACTGAGGAAGGCTTTCTTATCTGTCCCTGCTATTCTCGGAAACTCTGCATTCAGATGCTTATATCTTTCCTTTTCTCCTTTGCTTTTCACCTCTCTTCTTTCACAGCTATTTGTAAAGACTCCCCAGACAGCCATTTTGCTTTTTTGCATTCTTTTCCATGGGGATGGTCTTGATCCCTGTCTGCTGCACAATGTCACAAACCTCATTCCATAGTTCATCAGGCACTCTATCTATCAGATCTAGGCCGTTAAATCTATTTCTCACTTCCACTGTATAATCATAAGGGATTTGATTTAGGTCATACCTGAATGGTCTAGTGGTTTGCCCTACTGTATTCAATTTGAATCTGAATTTGGTAATAAGGAGTTCATGATCTGAGCCACAGTCAGCTCCTGGTCTTGTTTTTGTTGACTGTATAGAGCTTGTCCATCTTTGGCTGCACAGAATATAATCAATCTGATTTCGGTGTTGATCATCTGGTGATGTCCATGTGTAGAGTCTTCTCTTGTGTTGTTGGAAGAGGGTGTTTGCTATGACCAGTGCATTGTCTTGGCAAAACTCTATTAGTCTTTGTCCTGCTTCATTCCGCATTCCAAAGCCAAATTTGCCTGTTACTCCAGATGTTTCTGGACTTCCTACTTTTGCATTCCAGTCCCCTATAATGAAAAGGGCATCTTTTTGGGGTGTTAGTTCTAAAAGGTCTTGTAGGTCTTCATAATACCATTCAACTTTAGCTTCTTCAGTGTTACTGGTTGGGACATAGACTTGGATCACTGTGATATTGAATGGTTTGCCTTGGAAATAAACAGTGATCAATCTGTCATTTTTGAGACTGCATCCAAGTAGTGCATTTCAGACTCTTTTGTTGACCATTATGGCTACTCCATTTCTTCTGAGGGATTCCCGCTCGCAGTAGGAAAGGTCATCTGAGTTAAATTCACCCATTTCAGCCCATTTTAGTTCACTGATTCCTAGAATGTTGACGTTCACCCTTGCCATCTCTTGTTTGACCACTTCCAATTTGCCTTGATTCATGGACCTGACATTCCAGGTTCCTGTGCAATATTGCTCTTTACAGCATCAGACCTTGCTTCTTTCAGCAGTCACATCCACAGCTGGATATTGTTTTTGCTTTGGCTCCATCCCTTCATTGTTTTTGGAGTTATTTCTCCACTGATCTCCAGTAGCATATTGCGCACCTACTGACCTGGGGAGTTCCTCTTTCAGTATCTTATCATTTTGCCTTTTCATACTGTTCATGGGGTTCTCAAGGCAAGAATACTGAAGTGGTTTGCCATTCTCTTCTCCAAACTGCCCTAAGAAGGCTAATAAAAATCTTCGAAGAATCTGCCCTTGGTGCCATAGTGGAATGCATTGGGCCAAAGACTGTAAATCTAAATTTGATATTGAAGAAAAACCTATTTCGGGAAACTCCAAACAGGGGACCCCTCCAGGTCCCCTACAACAAAAACCACGGCAACTTCTATCTTTTCCCTCAAACCCTCAACACCTGGCAGTATTGCTATCGATATACCAGCCCTAAATGATTTTTCTCTTTACCCTCAAGCAGTCCCTTCTACAGTACCTACCGGACTTTTTGGACCCCTGCCCCCACAAACCTTTGGTCTTTTACTTGGCCAATCTAGTTTGACTTCTAAAGGTATTACTGTTCACCCTGGAGTCATTGACTCAGATTATAAAGGAGAGATTTAAATGATGACGTCATCTCAGATTCTATGGCAATTCAAAAAGGGGGACAAAATTGCTCAATTACTTCTTTTGCCTTACATTTCTATTAACTCTTCTAATAACGTACAGACAAGCAGATTTGGCAGATCAAAAACAATCCTTGTGGATATCATTGGTATCTCAATATGCTCGACCACATATAAATATCAAAATTAATGCTTCAAGATTTTCTGGTCTCCTCGACATTGGATCTGATATTACTATTATTTCCAAACACTTATGGCCCCAAACGTGGCCTATACAAAAAATCTCTTGCCAAATTGCAGGAATTTCTCAAACCAAAGTATAAGAAATTTATCAAAATATTCAAATCTACCCATATGAAGGACCAAAAGGCCAGCCTGCAACATTAAGACCTTATGTGATAGATGCACCCCCTTAATCTAATAGGAAAGGACTTACTTATGCAATGGCAAACTCAGATATACATTCCACATTTCTCCTAGGGGCCACTGCTCATTTCCCAAACAAGGCAATGATTAAAATAACTTGGAAAAATGACGAGCCTATTTGCACAGAACAATGGCCCCTTACGAAGGAAAAATTACAGGCTACTAAAGAACATATAGACACACAGAATTAAAACGTATTGAGGAATCTTACTCTCCTTGGAACTCACCTATTTTGGTTATAAAAAAGAAATCTAACAAATGACATCACTTAACAGACCTTAGAAAAGTTAATGCATCTATGAAACCCATGGGTGCACTACAACCAGGGATCCCATCATCTACTACGATTCCTCAAAATTGGCACATTATTATTACTGATTTACAAGACTGAATTTTAAATATACCTTTACACCATTTAGACTGAGATTCACTTTCTCTCTTCCTTTTCCTAATCACATCGGGCCTCATAAAAGATTTCAATATACTGCGTTACCTCAAGGTATACTTAACAGTCCTATTTGTCAAAAATTTGTGGCCAAGGCTTTACAGCCAATGTGACAGCAATTCCCTCATGCATATATCATTAATAATATACTGTAACTACAAAAAGAAGTGATATTTTTTAAACTGAATGGCCAATATATTCATTCTTTAGACTCCAGAAAAAACTGATTAAAATAAAATCTATTTGAAATTGCAAAACCGGTTCTTCTTATATGTGCAGTTAGGAAAAGGTTAACTTGTTAAAGTACTTTTTTGGACCTCCAATTCTGCCTGGGAAACTAAAACAGCCCTAAGAAAAAACCTAACGTTAACTCTTATCATGTCCCTGGGATACACAGCCCACTCTATCTGGGACTCCAGCCATAAACAAATTAGTGGAACTAAGGGGAAAAAAAAGTATATATCAAAAAGATATTTTAAATGTCAAGAGGAAAACTATATCTGTCTATGTAAAATTATCTATGTCTCAAGGTATGTCTTGGTTTTTGGATAATATGAAATTAATGAGCTCTATTTAAATTCAAGTTCATGTGAACTGAAAAGAACTCAACATTAAATAAAATGTTTAAATATAATTATAATTTAAATCAGTGAAGAAGGCTTTCTTGTCTCTTCTTGCTATTCTCTGGAACTCTGCATTTAGATGCTTATATCTTTCCTCTTCTCCTTTGCTTTTTGCCTCTCTTCTCTTCACAGATATTTGTAAGGCCTCCCTAGACAGCCATTTTGCTTTTTTGCATTTCTTTTCCATGGGGATGATCTTGATTCCTGTCTCCTGCACAATGTCACAAACTTCATTCCATAGTTCAACAGGCACTCTATCTATCAGATCTAGGCCCTTAAATCTATTTCTCACTTCCACTGTATAATGACAAGGGATTTGATTTAGGTCATACCTGAATGGTCTGGTGGTTTTCCCTACTTTCTTGAATTTAAATCTGAATTTGGTAATAAGGAGTTCATGATCTAAGCCACAATCAGCTCCTGGTCTTGTTTTTGTTGACTGTATAGAGCTTCTCCATCTTCAGCTGCATAGAATATAATCAATCTGATTTCGGTGTTGACCATCTGCTGAAGTCCATGTGTAGAGTCTTCTCCTGTGTTGTTGGAAGAGGGTGTTTGCTATGACCAGTGCATTGTCTTGGCAAAACTGTTAGTCTTTGCCCTGCTTCATTCTGCATTCCAAGGTCAAATTTTCCTGTTACTCCAGGTGTTTCTGGACTTCCTACTTTTGCATTCCAGTCCCCTATAATGAAAAGGACATCTTTTTGGGGTGTTAGTTCTAAAAGGTCTTGTAGGTCTTCATAAAACCATTCAACTTCAGTTTCTTCAGCATTACTGGTTGGGACATAGACTTGGATCACTGTGATATTGAATGGTTTGCCTTGGAGACGAACAGAGATCATTCTGTCATTTTTGAGATTGCATCCAAGTACTGCATTTCGGACTCCTTTGTTGACCATGATGGCTACTCCATTTCTTCTGAGGGATTCCTGCCCGCAGTAGTAGATATAATGGTCATCTGAGTTAAATCCACCCATTCCAGTCCATTTTGGTTCGCTGATTCCTAGAATGTTGACATTCACCCTTGCCATCTCTTGTTTGACCACTTCCAATTTGCCTTGATTCATGGACCTGACATTCCAGGTTCCTATGCAATATTGCTTTTTATAGCATCGGATCTTGCTTCTATCACCAGTCACATCCACATCTGGGTATTGTTTTTGCTTTGGCTCCATCCCTTTGTTCTGTAGTTATTTCTCCTCTGATCTCCAGTAGCATATTGGGTACATAATGACATGGGGAGTTCCTCTGTTGGTATCCTATCATATTGCCTTTTCATACCTTTCATGGGGTTCTCAAGGCAAGAATACTGAAGTGGTTTGCCATTCCCTTCTCCAGTGGACCACATTCTTCAGCAATCAATGCAAAGAAATAGAGGAAAAGAACAGATTGGGAAAGTCTAGAGATCACTTCAGAAAATCAGAGATACCAAGGGAATATTTCATGCAAAGATGGGCTCGATAAAGGACACAAATGGCATGGACCTAACAGAGCAGAAGATATTAAGAAGAGGTGGCAAGAATACACGGAAGAACTGTACAAAAAAGATCTTCACGACCCAGATAGTCATGATGATGTGACCTCTAATCTAGAACCAGACATCTTGGAATGTGAAGTCAAGTGGGCATTAGAAAGCATCACTATGAACAAGGCTAGGGGAGGTGATGGAATTCCAATTGAGCTGTTTCAAATCCTGAAAGATGATGCTGTGAAAGTGTTGCACTCAATATGTCAGCAAATTTGGAAAACTCAGCAGTGGCCACAGGACTGGAAAAGGTCAGTTTTCATTCCAATCCCAAAGAAAGGCAATGCCAAAGAATGTTCAAACTATCACACAATTGCACTCATATCACATGCTAGTACAGTAATCCTCAAAATTCTCCAAGCCAGGCCTCAGCAATACGTGAACCGTGAACTCCCTGACGTTCAAGCTGGTTTCAGAAAAGGCAGAGGAACCAGAGATCAAATTGCCAACATCTGCTGGATCATGGAAAAAGCAAGAGAGTTCCAGAAAAACATCTATTTCTGCTTTATTGACTATGCCAAACCCTTTGACTGTGTGGATCACAAGAAACTGTGGAAAATTCTGAAAGAGATGGGAATACCAGACCACCTGACCTGCCTCTTCAGAAATCTGTATGCAGGTCAGGAAGTAACAGTTAGAACTGGACATGGAACAACAGACTGGTTCCAAATAGGAAAAGGAGTACGTCAAGGCTGTATATTGTCACCCTGCTTATTTAACTTCTACGCAGAGTACATTATGAGAAACCCTGGACTGGAAGAAACACAAGCTGGAATCAAGATTGACAGGAGAAATATCAATAGCCTCAGATATGCAAATGACACCACCCTTATGGCAGAAAGTGAAGAGGAGCTAAAAAGCCTCTTGATGAAAGTGAAAGAGGAGAATGAAAAAGTTGGCTTAAAGCTCAACATTCAGAAAAAGAAGATCATGGCATCCGGTCCCATCACTCCATGGGAAATAGATGGGGAAACAGTGGAAACAGTTTCAGACTTTATTTTTGGAGGCTCCAAAATCACTGCAGATGGTGACTGCAGCCATGAAATTAAAAGAAGCTTACTCCTTGGAAGAAAATTTATGACCAACCCAGAGAGCATATTCAAAAGCAGAGACATTACTTTGCCGACTAAGGTCCATCTAGTCAAGACTATGGTTTTTCCTGTGGTCATGTATGGATGTGAGAGTTGGACTGTCAAGAAGGCTGAGCACCGAAGAATTGATGCATTTGAACTGTGGTGTTGGAGAAGACTCTTGAGAGTCACTTGGACTGCAAGGAGATCCAACCAGTCCATTCTGAAGGAGATCAACCCTGGGATTTCTTTGGAAGTAATGATGCTAAAGCTGAAACTCCAGTACTTTGGCCACCTCATGAGAAGAGTTGACTCATTGGAAAAGACTCTGATGCTGGGAGGGATTGGGGCAGGAGTAGAAAGGGACGACCGAGGATGAGATGGCTGGATGGCATCAGTGACTCAATGGACGTGAGTCTGAGTGAACTCCGGGAATTGGTGATGGACAGGGAGGCTTGGCGTGCTGCGATTCATGGGGTCGCAAAAAGTTGGACACGACTGAGCGACTGAACTGAACTGAACTGATAATTTAAATATAATTGTTTGTTAATCTAATTAAGACATGTCTTAAATCATCATTATATAATGCTTTTATTGTGCCTAGATTTAAGGTAAACTGTCAACAAAAAAGTAACTATATATATACATATATATATATGGGAGATGAAATCTTTTAGAGAAACTCTAATAATTATATTTTTAAAATCTCTACCTAAAATAATGTCTTAGGATTGGGTTAACTTAAATTCATAAAACTGTACTAAATGAAATAATGAAAGTTTATTAAATAGCTAGGTCATTTCCAATAAAGTAAGATTTTCAAACATTAATTATTGAACACTAACTTCCTGTTAGAAAAAGCTTTTCTTACCGAAAAACTAAAGAGATTTTAGACTATTAATATATATAAATATATGTATTTATATAAAAATATATATATTACAATATATAATAAATATATTCACCGATCTATAAAATGCTAATATACAAGACACTTCATAGTTGCTAAAGAAAAGTAAGATGTATGCTGTTAATAAAGAGAAGAAATGGCAAATAAAATGATGAATACAAACATATAATAAAGGTTTCTGAGAAATGAAAGAGTATTTTATGGCAAATGGATGGAACTCATTACTCTGAACTTTCTTCCTCTTCCTTCTTACATGTCTCAATTGATACAAATTCTTCTTTTATATGGGCCACAGCTCTCCGAGATGAAACTACACGACATATTATAACCCACCTGGTAGCTTACTTTGCAATAATGAGAACACCTAAGTCTATAAAAACAATGGCCCTGCCTGTGTTTCTAAGCAGTTCAAACAATTTTTACATTCATTCTCTACTAAACAGATTACAGACATTTCTTATAATCCACAAACACAAGACACAGTTAAACAAACACATTACACACTGAAACTACAAATAAAAAATTAAATAAAGGGGAACACACAGGAACACTTTTATCTTCCTTATCCAGAGCAGACTTTACTAGATTCCAACACAATATATTCTTTAAGCCTATAACTATAGTTAATATAGCTTTATTTGTTTTAAATTTTTTAAACTCACCGCAAGGAGGTATCTTGACATGAGCAGAAAAACATTTCGAGGAATTGAAGGACTCTTCTCTTCTGCCCATTTGGTACCAAGATAGATTGAATAAACAATGGAAATCTGGGAAATTAATCTTATAGGGAAAGGTGTTTGCTTGTATTTCCCTAGATGCATCCAACGAACTCACATGGCTTCCTCTTTGGAAGATCCGACGCAAGGGGGCCCCCCGGCCTTCAACATAGAGGTGAGACAACAAAAACCCCAGGAGGAAGAAATTCCAATATAGGCCATGGTGGCTCTAAAGATCTCCAGAAAGCACTGCCCTTGGCGGCATCAACCTTACGATCTCCCCTCTTGGGGATAAATAAAAACCCTTACTCATCAATCTGAAAATCCGGTTTCTCAATAGAGAATGCCTCAGAGTCCTGAAAATATTTTTGTTGCTCTGCTTGTTTTGCTTCCTTGCACCTGCCTCCCAATCAGGCTGAACTAATCAATCAATCACACTTACTGGACTGACATACCCAACCCCCCTTTACTTCAGGTTGTAGAATGGAGAAAGGACCAATCGTATTAACCAATGACTCCATACATATGCCTTCTCCTTGGACCCTTAAAGGGCCCTCACACCCTGAAGAAGAAGGGAAACTAATATTTCTCTAGGTTTTGAAGTCCTTCTTTTGTGTATGGGCCCGGAAAAATTATGCATATATGACAGCAGACAAACTTGGCCTTTTACCCTGCCTCCAAAAGAGGACTTTCATACACTGCTTAGATTCTTTACTGCCCGTTCTTTGTCCTAGAACCATGTTTATACTACTGAAACTTTAGGGAAAGAGTAAGGGAAAGAACAAAGAACACTATGCAAAGGGTTTACTAATAAGAACTTTAAATATACTCTGGTTCGTTGGGACAAATGTCAGGGCAAATCAGGAAAATTAATGTTTGTGGCTAATCATACAGTTGTAGATTGGGGACCCCATGGTATGTGGTTATCTAACTGCTCAGATGACATTAACAGCACTGCCTGTGATTATGCTACTCAAGTAGCATAGAAGGTTACCAAAGCTATAATGGAACATTACCATGACAAAGGACTTCTTGGGTGGCTTGACGGTGGAATGGCACCCACTTTATCCTCGAATTGTCCTCAATAAACAGATTGGGCCTGAACACTGGGACACCTGGAAACTTGCTGCAAGCACCGAAGAACGTGGAACTTGGACTGGACAGTTCAAAGGGACCAGTCGTAGTCATAGTAACTATTTCTTGTTATAATCAATCATATTTCATACAAGCTTGTCTTCCCTTTCCTTTTGTTCTAGCTATAGGAAGTTTACAATTCAATAAGACTTTACCTTCTGTAACTTGTACAAATTGCAAATCATATACTTGTCTTAACTCCTCTGTTTCCTTAAGAAATGAATCCCTTTTGATTCTTTGATCTCGACGTAGTCAGTGGTTACCAATAAATCTCCTGCGGCCCTGGGAAGAAGGCCCCATGGCTGGACTTGCTTCCCGGTTACTTACTAAACTGCTCCAGTGATCTAAACGATTCATTTGATGGCCGATTCTTGGCACTTTGGGAATAACAGCTATTTGCACCACTGCTGCCGAACTGGCATTGCTTTACAAACCTCAATTCAAACACATAATTTTATCCAAAACTGCACTAAAGATGCTCATACTATGTGGGCCACTCAGGCTCAGGTAGATGAGGATATTCATGATGAAATACAGAACTAAAAACAGTCATCAAATGGGTTGGAGATCAATGAATAGATATACAAAAAGAGGTGATGCTAAAGTGTGACTGGAATTCTACTCAATTTTGTGTTCAGTTGCTCAGTCATGTCCTACTCTTTGCAACCCCATGAATCGCAGCACGCCAGTCCTCCCTGTCCATCACCATCTCCCACAGTTCACTCAGACTCATGTCCATCCAGTCAGTGATGCCATCCAGCCATATCATCCTGTCGTCCCCTTCTCCTTCTGCCCCCAATCCTTCCCAGCATCAAAGTCTTCGCCAGTGAGTTAACTCTTTGCATGAGGTGGCCAAAGTACTAGAGTTTCAGCTTTACCATCATTCCTTCCAAAGAAATCCCAGGGCTGATCTTCAGAATGGACTGGTTGGATCTCGTTGCAGTCCAAGGATCTCTCAAGAGTCTTCTCCAACACCATATTTCAAAAGCATCAATTCTTCGGTACTTAGCCTTCTTGACAGTCCAACTCTCACATCCATACATGACCACATGAAAAAATATAGCCTTGACTAGATGGACCTTTGTTGGCAAAGTAATGTCTCTGCTTTTCAATATGCTATCTAGGTTGGTAATAAATTTTCTTCAAACGAGTAAGCGTCTTTTAATTTCATGTCTGCAGTCACCATCTGCAGTGATTTTGGAGCCCAGAAAAATAAAGTCTGACACTGTTTCCACTGTTTCCCCATCTATTTCCCATGAAGTGATGGGACCAGATGCCATGATCTTCATTTTCTGAATGTTGAGCTTTAAGCCAACTTTTTCACTCTCCTCTTTCACTTTCATCAAGAGGTTTTTTAGCTCCTCTTCACTTTCTGCCATAAGGGTGGTGTCATCTGCATGTCTGAGGTTATTGATATTTCTCCCTGCAATCTTGATTCCAGCTTGTGTTTCTTCCAGCCCAGCGTTTCTCATGATGTACTCTGCATATAAGTTAAATAAGCAGGGTGACAATATACAGCCTTGACGTACTCCTTTTCCTATTTGGAACCACTCTGTTGTTCCATGTCCAGTTCTAACCGTTGCTTCCTGACCTGCATACAGATTCCTCAAGAGGCAGGTCAGGAGGTCTGGTATTCCCATCTTTTTCAGAATTTTCCACAGTTTATTGTGATACACACAGTCAAAGGCTTTGGCATAGTCAATAAAGCAGAAATAGATGTGTTTCTGGAACTCTCTTGCTGTCTCCATGATCCAGCAGATGTTGGCAATTTGATCTCTGGTTCCTCTGCCTTTTCTAAAACCAGCTTGAACATCAAGAAGTTCACGGTTCACGTATTGCTGAGGCCTGGCTTGGAGAATTTTGAGCATTACTTTACAAGCACGTGAGATGAGTGCAATTGTACAGTACTTTGAGCATTCTTTGGCATTGTCTTTCTTTGGGATTGGAATGGAAACTGACGTTTTCCAGTCCGGTAGCCACTGCTGACTCTTCCAAATTTGCTGGCATATTGAGTGCAGCACTTTCACAGCATCATCTTTCAGGATTTGAAATAGCTGAACTGGAATTCCATTACCTCCACTAGCTTTGGTTGTAGTGATGCTTTCTAAGGCCCACTTGACTTCACATTCCAGGATGTCTGGCGCTAGGTGAGTGATCACACCATTGTGATTATCTGGGTCGTGAACATCTTTTTTGTATAGTTCTTCTGTGTATTCTAGCCACCTCTTCTTAATATCTTCTGCTTCTGTTAGGTCCATACAATTTCTGTCCTTTATCGAGCCCATTTTGCATGAAACGTTTCCTTGGTGCCTCTAGTTTTCTTGAAGAGATCTCTAGTCTTTCCCATTCTGTTCTTTTCCTCTATTTCTTTGCATTGATCCTGTTCAATTCAATAATAGTACCTACAACTGGGAATAAATCAAATTTCATTTACAACACATACATAATAATGCCGCTCTGAATGTACAATTATTACTAAAAGAAATCTTTGAAACCTTTTCTAAAAATCTGCCCTCTTCCACTAATTTGCAAACTTTAGCTGAACAACTAGCTGATCAATTATCTGGGTTAGACCCACGCGGATGGTTTCAAAGCATTACTCTCAGCACTGGGTCGGGAACTGTAATTTTGGTGATTGTCTTGACAATTATATTTGTCGTTCACCGTTGCCTTCATGCAAAAATTGTTAAAACTAAACAAACTCAAATGGTCAGAACCCTTTTTACAAATATTATAAATAAGTGGGAATTGTCAGGGAATGTTTAACAGGAGGATTCCAACGTGCTGTTCCTCATAAATCCTCTGTTCCTTATCAGTTTCTATGGTCAGAAACCACTGGAAACCGCTCCCAGGACTGAGGTCATAGGGTGAGACAGGCTTGAAACGCCTTCAGTACACATTCTCCTGACCTTGTGACCATTATTAATCCCTTGTTCCCTTGGTAACGGTTGCTGTACGTTTGGTTTTCTAATATTTATCGAAAGAAATTTCTTGTACAACAGCCTATATATACTCTAGAAAGATCATTAAGCCACCTTTGCTCCATTAGAGCTTGGGTGCCCGTGTCTTTCTTTCTCTCTTTCTTTCACTTTCTTATCGTCAACTCTGGACCGCCAGGTTCCAGTCCATTAAAGGACCCCAACAGATTCCAATGCAATATGTTCTTTAAGCCTATAACTACAGTTAATACAGCATTGTTTAAAATTTTTAAACTTGATGCAAGGGGATATTTTGACAAAGCAGAAAAACATTTTGAGGCATTGAAGGATACCTCCCTTCCTCTGCCCATTTGGTATCAAGACAGGTTGACTAAATGGAAATCTGGAAAATTAGTATTACAGGCAAAGGGGTATGCTTGGATTTCTCCATATGGACCCAACGAAATCAGTTAGCTCCCTCTTCAGAAGATTCGCCCCAGGAAAGCCACCAACATTCAAGATAGAGAAGAAACAGCGAAATGCCCAGAAGGAGGAGTTTCTAGTACAAGCCATGGCGACCTGAAAAATTTCCAAGAAACGCCGCATTCGAGGTCATCGACCTTATGATCTCCCCACTTGGGGACAGATAAAAACCCTTACTAATAAAGCTGAAAATCTGGTTTCTCACCAGAGAATGCCTCGGGATCCTAAAAATATTTTTGTCGCTATGCATGCTTTTGCTTCCCCCGCTCAGGCTGACTTATCACATTTACTGGGCTTATATACCTAACCCCCTTTATTGCAGGTTGTAGACTGGACAGATATAGGACCGGTTGTATCCACTAATGACTCAGTACATATGCCTCCTCCTTGGAGCTTGGAGGGGCCCTCTCATCCTGAGGATGAAGGAAGATTAATTAACATTCCTCTAGGCTATAAAACTCTTCATTTATGCATGGGCCCAGCAGAATTATGTATTAATGTTAATCGACAGACATGGGCTTTCATCCTGCCTCCAAAAAAGAACTTCTGCACATTGTTTACTGTTTACTGCCCTGTCCTTTTATGAGAACCATGTCAATACTACCAACACTCTGGGACAAGGACAAAAGTTGGAATGTAAGGGGTTTACTTATAAGGATTTTAAATATACTCCTGTTTGTTGAGATAGATGTCAAGCTAAATCATGGAAATTCATGTTTGTGGCCAATTACACCATTGTTGATTGGGGACCCCATGGTATGTGGTTATCGAACTGCTCAGATGATATTAACAGTACTATGTGTGATTACGTTACTCAAGTAACATGGAAGATTACCAACAGTTCAATAACACTTCCATGACAAAGCACTCCTTGGCTAGCTTGATGGTGGAATGGCACCTCCTCGCCCTCAAATTGTCCTCAATGAACAAATTGGGCCTGAGCAATGGGACATCTGGAAACTTGCTACAAATATTGAAAAACTTGGGACTTGGACTGGATATTTCACAGGGACCACAGTCATAGTAACTATTCCTTCCACTATAATCATTCATGTTTTATACAGGCTTGCGTTTCCCTTCCTTTTGTTCTCACCATAGGAAACTTACAATTTAATAAGACTTTATGTTCTGTGACTTGTATAGATTGCAAATTGTATACTTGTCTCAATTCCTCCATTTCTCTAAAAAAAAAAAGAATCCCTTTTGATTCTTTGATCTCGACGTAGACCGTGGTTGCCAGTAAATCTCCAACGGCCCTGGAAAGAGGGTCCCATGACAAGACTTATCTCCCAGTGACTCACTAAATTACTCCGACAATATAAGCGATTAATTAGATGCTTGATTCTTCGCATTTTGGCGTCAATAGCCATTTGCACCACTGCAGCTGTCACAGACACTGCTTTACTAATTTCAATTCAAATACAACTCTTTATTCAAAATTGGGCTAAAGATGCTCATAATATATGGGTCACACAGGTTCAAAGATGAAAAAGGTCCAGATAAAATTCAGGAATTAAAAACAGCCATCAAATTGGTTGGAGATCAATTAATAGCTTTAAAAAACAAGTATTATTAAATTATGATTGGAATTCTACTCAATTTGCATCACTTCTCTTCTGTTCAACCATCAGTTCAGTTCAGTCGCTCAGTCGTATCCGACTTTTTGTGACCCCATGAATCGCAGCACGCCAGGCCTTCCTGTCCACCACCAACTCCCGGAGTTCACTCAGACTCGCATCCATCGAGTCAGTGATGCCATCCAGCCATCTCATCCTCTGTTGTCCCCTTCTTCTCCTGACCCCAATCCCTTCAGCATCAAAGTCTTCTCCAATGAGTCAACTCTTCGCATGAGGTGGCCAAAGTACTGGGGCTTCACCTTTAGAATCATTCCTCCCAAAGAAATCCCAGGGTTGATCTCCTTCAGAATGGACTGGTTGGATCTCCTTGCAGTCTAAGGGACTCTCAAGAGTCTTCTCCAACACCACAGTTCAAAAGCATCAATTCTTCAGCACTCAGCCTTCTTCACAGTCCAACTCTCACATCCATACATGACCACAGGAAAAACCATAGTCTTGACTAGACAGACCTTAGTCGGCAAAATAATGTCTCTGCTTTTGAATATGCTATCTTTGTTGGTCATAACTTTTCTTCCAAGGAGTAAGCGTCTTTTAATTTCATGGCTCCATTCACCATCTGCAGTGATTTTGGAGCCCCCCAAAACAAAGTCTGACACTATTTCCACTGTTTCCCCATCTATTTCCCATGAAGTGATGGGACCAGATGCCATGATCTTAGTTTTTTGAATGTTGAGCTTTAAACCAACTTTTTCACTCTCCACTTTTACTTTCATCAAGAAGCTTTTTAGCTCCTCTTCACTTTCTGCCATAAGGGTGGTGTCATCTGCATATCTGAGGTTATTGATATTTCTCCCAGCCATCTTGATTCCAGCTTGTGTTTCTTCCAGTCCAGCGTTTCTCATGATGTACTCTGCATAGAAATTAAATAAGCAGGGTGACAATATACAGCCTTGACGTACACCTTTTCCTATTTGGAACCACTCTGTTGTTCCATGTCCAGTTCTAACTATTGCTTCCTGGCCTGCATACAGATTTCTCAAGAGGCAGGTCAGGTGGTCTGGTATTCCCATCTCTTGAAGAATTTTCCACAGTTTATTGTGATCCACACAGTCAAAGGCTTTGACATAGTCAAAGCAGAAATAGATGTTTTTCTGGAACTCTCTTGCTTTTTCTATGATCCAGCGGATGTTGGCAATTTGATCTCTGGTTCCTCTGCCTTTTCTAAAACCAGCTTCAACATCAGGAAGTTCACGGTTCACGTATTGCTGAAGCCTGGCTTGAAGAATTTTGAGCATTACTTTACTAGTGTGTGAGATGAGTGCAATTGTGTGGTAGTTTGAGCATTCTTTGGCATTGCCTTTCTTTGGAATTGGAATGAAAACTGACCTTTCGCAGTCCTGTGGGCACTGCTGCGTTTTCCAAATTTGCTGACATATTGAGTGCAGGACTCTCACAGCATCGTCTTTCAGGATTTGAAACAGCTCAATTGGCATTCTATCACCTCCACTAGTTTTGTTCGTAGTGATGCTTTCTAAGGCCCACTTGACTTCACGTTCCAGGATGTCTGGCTCTAGATGAGTGATCACACCATCATGATTATCCGGGTTGAATATCTTTTTTTGTACAGTTCTTCTGTGTATTCTTGCCATCTCTTTTTAATACCTTCTGTATAGTGCTTATAAATGGGAAAAAATTTCATTTGCAAGATATGCATAATAATGCTTCCTTAAATGTACAATTATTGCAAAAGGAAATCTTTAAAACCTTCTTTAAGAGTCTACCCGCTTCCAACAATTTGGGACCCTTAGCTGAACAGCTAGCTGATCAATTATCTGGGCTAGCTCCTCAAAGATGGTTTCAAGGCATTAAACATAGTATTCGATCTGGAACTATAATGCTTATAATTATCCTGGTGATTATAATTGTAACATACTGATGCCTTTCAATTAAAATTGTTCAAACTAAATAAACTCACTTTCTCAGGGCCTTTTTCGCACAAGTATCTACAGTCATCCCCAATTATGAAAAAGTAAAAACAGGGGGAACCGTCAGGGGGCATTCAACTTTAGAGGATCCAACATGATATTTTCTTCTTTTGTGTGCCAGTTCTCAAGGACTCTATTCTTTATCAGTTCCTGGAAAACAGGAACAAGCAGAGCTGCACGCAGTTCTCAGGACTGAGGTCATGAGAAAGAGCATCTGCTTGGATTCCCTTCAGTGACCTTTTACTTGAAGGTAATCTATTCAGTTATGCCCCTCTTCCTCAGGATATGGAATGCTTTCTGGCCTTTTCAAGATTGTTATTTGCTTCACTTTGTTTTTCTTCAATCTGTTTATTGCCTAAAGCTGCCTTGTATAAAGACATATAAACATGCATTTCTGCAAATAAAGCACCCTTCTTTCACTCAAGACTTGGGTCCCCTGCTTCCTTCTTCTCGTCAACTCCATTCCTCAGGTCCCGAGCTACAAAGACAGTGACAGCTCTGTCTTCAATTTCCACAAATAAAAGTAACTCTTCTTTAATCATGGATACAACAGTTATTTCTATCCAATAGAGAACATGACCCTATTCCTATGCTTTGTTCATAGCACACCATCAGTCCCTAGTAACTCTCCCTCTCCTCCTACGAAAAGCCCAGGCCTTTTAACATCTTGCCTACTCTGTTCAAGGCCAGTTGGTAGAACATTATGTTTTATAACAGCCTGGACTATGTACGGAAGGGCTTCCTGATCCCACTGACCATGATGAGTCATGTCCTAGTTTTACATTATTTTCTCCCCTCCCTGTTGCTAATTCACACACACTATTAAATTTTGTAATTCAGGCTGTGTGTTTTTCCAGGGAACATGCATGTGAATGAATTGTACCTAATGAAGTCGGTCCCTTCATCTCTTTGATTTCTTCCCAGAGACCATCATGAAATGCATGTAGCAAATGCATTTGATCAATGATTACCAAAACCAAGCTCTTAGAGCTCGCCACACAACAGGCCAATAAACTGAGAGACTATTTGTTGGGCAAGAAATAGTGACTTTATTCAGAAAGCCAGGAGACCAAAAAGATGGTGGAATACTGTCCCAAAGAATCATCTTTGCTGAGGTACAATTTAGGTTTCTTTTACATGAAAAGATCTCTAGCTTCTCTTCAAATATGGACTTACTGCAGTTGCTGAGTACCTGAACTAAAGTCATCAGAGAATACATAGAGTGAAAAAGGTAAAGGATTTGCCACAACCACTGAGTCTGGGAAGTATGACTCCACTATGTTCCTATCTTGTGACTTTTGGGTAAGATCCTTGCCATGCACATTACATTGCTGTGTGTTTTCTCCAGGATAAATACTCTGATACTACTGGTGAGATGTGAGGATAGGGTTATAATTATTTTTTAAAAAACAGCTGTGAAATTGGTGAGGAATCTTCTAGAATGAATTCATGTTCTAAAGACCTGACTAATAAATACATTTCTATCTCCCTTCTATCCAGTATGCATTTTCTCATGAAGCCTAAGATGTTGCCACACTCATGATATTTATATGGTTTCTCAGTAGGATGAATTCTCTGAGCAACAGTAGGGTGTCAACTTTGAACTTTGAATTTTGAAGACTTCTACCATATACCGCATTCACATGAGTTTCTCTCATGTATGGATTTTCTGATGTTTAGTGAGTGCTGAGACCTGAATAAAGGATTTTCCACACTCGAAACATTTGAAAGGTTTTTCTGTATGTATTCCCCAATGTCTTTTAAGGTGTGAATTTCGACTGAAGAACTTGCCACACTCATTACATTTGAAAGGTTTCTCTATATGTATTCTCTGATGTTTTTTAAGCTGTGAATTTCGACTGAAGAACTTGCCACACTCATTACATCTGAAAGGACTCTCTCCAGTATGAATTCTCCAGTGACGTTGAAGATGCGGTTTTCGACCAAAGACTTTTCCACACTCATCACATTTGTAAGGTTTCTCACCAGTATGAACTTTCTGATGCATTAAAAGGATTGATTTTAGACGAAAGGCACTGCCACACTCATCACATTTGTAAGGTTTCGCACCAGTATGAATTGTCTGATGCTTTATAAGGGTTGACTTTACAGGAAAGGCCTTGCCACACACATCACATTTGTAAGGTTTCTCTCCAGTATGAATTGCCTGATGATTTAAAAGGATTTTCTTTAGACGAAAGGCACTGCCACAGTCATCACATTTGTAAGGTTTCTCACCAGTATGAATTGTCTGATGCTTTATAAGGGTTGACTTTACAGGAAAGGCCTTGCCACACTCATCACATTTGTAAGGTTTCTCTCCACTATGAACTGTTGTCTGATGCCTTAAAAGGGTTGGTTTCAGAGAAAAGGCCGTGCCACACTCATCACATTTGTAAGGTTTCTCACCAGTATGAACTGTCTGATGATTTAAAAGGTTTGACTTCGCACAAAAGGCCTTGCCACACTCATCACATTTGTAAGGTTTTTCACCAGTATGAACTGTCTGATGACTTAAAAGGATTGACTTTAGACGAAAGGCCTTGCCACACTCATCACATTTGTAACGTTTCTCTCCAGTATGAACTGTCTGATGCCTTAAAAGGGTTGACTTTACACAAAAGGCCTTACCACACCATTCACATTTGTAAGGTTTCTCTCCAGTATGAACTGTCTGATGACTTAAAAGGGTTGACTTTAGACGAAAGGCCTCGCCACACTCATCACATTTGTAAGGTTTCTCACCAGTATGAACTGTCTGATGACTTAAAAGGGCTGACTTTACACAAAAGGCCTTGCCACACTCATCACATTTGTAAGGTTTCTCTCCAGTGTGAACTGTCTGATGCCTTAAAAGGGTTGACTTTAGACGAAAGGCTGTGCCACACTCATCACATTTGTAAGGTTTCTCACCAGTATGAACTGTCTGATGAGTAAAAAGGGCTGACTTTACACAAAAGGCCTTGCCACACTCATCACATTTGTAAGGTTTCTCTCCAGTATGAACTCTCTGATGACGAGCAAGGTTTGAATGTTGGCTGAAGACTTTGTCACATATATCACATTTAAATAATTTCTTTCCTGTATGAATTTTCTTATGTCTTCTGAGGTGTGAGCTGTGAGTAAAGGCCTTGCCACGCTCATCACATTTGTAAGGTTTCTCTCCAGTATGAACTGTCTGATGACTTAAAAGCCTTGACTTTACACGAAAGGCCTTGCCACACTCATCACATTTGTAAGGTTTTTCCCTGTGTGCTTTGACTTCTTGTGTTATTCCTGAAGGATTCATAAAATTATTCCCATATATATTAGAAACACTGGTTTGGACAGAAGGAGGAATTCTTTGAACTGGTGAAAATGAGAAACTGTTGTTGACAGAACTCTTAACTTCATTATATTCAGAAATTATTCCGCCAGTTTGAAATATCTGCAGTTTATCCTGAGACTTAAATCTAAACCTCTTTCCAAAGGGCTTGATGCCTGCATCTTTTCTATCATGCAAATCTCTTCCATCAGGCACATTTCCATTAAGGCTTACAGGTGTGCCTTTGTAATTTCTTTTGTCATCTCTCCCCTGACACTCAAAGTCACACATATTTTCCTGACTTTCCCAAAGATGAAAATGTTTGATTTCACAGCTTTCAGGGCTTCCCAGCATCAATGTTTGGAATGTTTCTCGTTTATCACTGTTTGCTTTGGGTTGTAAAGGCTTCATCACATGTGTAGGAGAGATATCTACAAGATAAAAAGAATCATAGGTATCCTGCTCACAATAATTCAAAAATAAATGTTTCATGTTGAATATATATTACACCAAAAGTAATACTTACATCAAGTTATGAAACACTACAATGATCACTTAAGTGTTTAGAAACACTAAAGGAATAGAATTCTTAAGAAAGCATAACATTAATTCACCATTATGGTAGCCTAGTTTTAAAAACCATATGCCAAACATACTCACATTGGACAGTCTTATGCCAATTTTCAAAAACAGAGTGTTTTTCTACCAGGACCCTTAGGAACGTATCAATCAACAGTTGTCTCAAATTGAAAAGAAAAATATTACACTATCATTGTATTTTGCAAACTTACTGTACATAAATAAATTCTAAACAATATATTATATATTATAACAGTAAATAATCCAAAACCAAGCTTACCCAATTAATAATTAACTATTCATAATTGGTTGTTTACAACTGAAAACAAATAAGAAAATGAAAAATAAGACTAAAACAATTTTTTGGAAACAACATAGTTTTTTAAATCTGCTATAGAACTATGTACCCAAAAAGAAAAGGCATTTTACAATGTTAACAAGTAGTATGTATCAGCTGTATTGCAGAATACACGCAAAAAGACCATCATCTGTAAATGACCCGTAAATTAAGATATATAATATTCACCGGTATTCTAACAGCCAATAAACAATGCAACCCCCACCTATGTTGTTGTTCAGTCGCTCCATCGTGTTTGCCTCTTTGCGACACTGTGGACTATAGCTCACCGGACTCCTCTGTCCATAGCATTTCCCAGGCAAGAATAGTGGAGTGGGTTGCCATTTCCTTCTCCATGGGATCTTCCTGACTCAGGAATCAAACCCGCATCTTCTGCATTAGCAGGTGAATTCTTTACCACTGAGCCACCAAGGAAGGCTAATCTCTGCTGCTGCTGCTAAGTCGCTTCAGTCGTGTCCGACTCTGTGCGACCCCATAGACAGCAGCCCACTAGGCTCCTCTGTCTCTGGGATTCTCCAGGCAAGAATACTGGAGTGGGTTGCCATTTCCTTCTCCAATGCATGAAAGTGAAAAGGAAAAGTAAAGTCGCTCAGTCTCTTAGCGACCCCATGGTCTGCAACCTACCAGGCTCCTCCATTCATGGGATTTTCCAGGCGGGATTTCAAAGGCAAAAATAGTGGACAGGGTTGCCATTTCCTTCTCCATGGGATCTTCCTGACTCAGGGATCAAACCTGCATCTTCTGCATTAGCAGGTGAATTCTTTACTACTGAGCCACCAAGGAAGGCTAATCTCTAGCCATGCACTATTCTTAATTACCTAATTAAATGGCACCAAAATATAATAAATAAAAAGTGAGTGCTTTGTGTATTTATTGACTAGGGTCATACACAATATTGCTGGAAAATGTTGCAAGTGAAACGCATACAAGATATAATGTAGTTGAGCTTTGAGAGAAAACAAAATTCGGTAAAGCCATTATCCTTCAATTAAAAAAATAAATAAAATTTTAAGAAGATATAATGTAGAGTTAGAACAAATAATTTCACAATTTGTATGGAAATACAAAAAACCTCAAATAGCCAAAGCAATCTTTAGAAAGAAGAATGGAACTGGAGGAATCAACCTGCCTGACTGCAGGCTCTATTACAAAACCACAGTCATCAAGACAGTATGGTACTGGCACAAAGACAGAAATATAGATCAATGGAACAAAATAGACCTAGATGGCCATCAGCAGATGAATAGATAAGAAGGCTGTGGTACATATACACAATGGAGTATTACTCAACCATTAAGAAGAATTCATTTGAATCAGTTCTAGTGAGGTGGATGAAACTGAAGCCTATTATACAGAATGAAGTAAGCCAGAAAGAAAAACACCAATACATTAACGCATATATATGGAATTTAGAAAGATGGTAATGATAACCCTGTATGCGAGACAGCAAAAGAGAAACAGATGTATAGAACAGGCTTTTGGACTCCATGGGAGAGGGAAAGGGTGGGATGATTTGGGAGAATGGCATTGAAACATGTATAATATCATACATGAAATGAATCGCCAGTCCAGGTTCGATGCATGATACTGGATGCTTTGGGCTGGTGCACTGGGATGACGCAGAGGGATGGTACAGGGAGGGACGAGGAAGAGGGGTTAAGAATGGGGAACACGTGTATACCTGTGGTGGACTCATGTTGATGTAAGGCAAAACCAATACAGTATTGTAAAGTAATTAACCTCCAATGAAAATAAATAGATTTATATTAAAAAAATATATAATGTAAAGTCATATCATAAAGAACATGACAGAATATAGATATTACCTATTTTAAACAAATAAATTTTGAGTATTTATTATAAAAGATGTACTAATTTGCTTTAAAAGGCTTGAGGTAAATTAACACGTTTTTCTCTCATCAGAGCAGGAGACACACCCAATTGGCCCACAAAGTGGTAAGAGAACCAGGATATGAATCTGAACCTACTGGGATGACTGAGAATACTTATTTGTAAACATGACCATCCACTGAATGAATAGACTGCTCCTGCTGCTGCTAAGTCGCTTCAGTCGTGTCCAACTCTGTGCGACCGCATAGATGGCAGCCCCCCAGGCTCCCCCGTCCCTGAGATTCTCCTGGCAAGAACAATGGAGTAGGTTGCCATTTCCTTCTCCAATGCATGAAAGTGAAAGTGAAGTCGCTCAGTCGTGTCCGACTCTTCACGACCCCATGCACTGCAGCCCACCAGACTCCTCAGTTCATGGGATTTTCGAGGCAAGAGTACTGGAGTGGGGTGCCATTGCCTTCTCTGATGAATAGACTAGAAAATATTAAAAAAAAAAAAAAATACAAGGAATTTAGAAAGAAAATATCAAGAAAGATACAAGACAGAAGTAGTCTGTTTAACTATTATTCAACTATACCATATCTCAAAATGGGTTGTGAGTCATCATGGATGCACAGAGTTTAGGTCATGTCCTGAGAAACCTGTTCAATAAATGATCAGAGATTATCTTTACAGTGAGAGTATGTAAAAGGTGGAGGGATGTATAGGTAAGAACAATGTTTCCATCCATATCAAGGTACTATGTGAGGACTGGTCAGGACTAACAAAGGGCCTGCGTGGAGCATAGGGTACACAGGTTTATGTCAGATATCAGCTTGTGACTGCATCTCTTTGTGAAAATAACTGAGAGTGCAAACTAATATACTGACCTTAAAAGAAAAGAACTGGTTCAGCAAGTTTATGGGCATTATACTATGAGTATGGGACAGAAACGAGATTTTAAAAGTGATTGTGATATATGGAGAAAGCAGGATAATACCTGTTATACTATTTACAATGTAATGTATCCAACTCTGATTTTGTAACTTACAATAGAATGCTTATATTCAAGAAAAACATACACATTATTCCAGGATATTGTGTAAGAATCTTATGAGCAGAAATCAGAAGGAAAATCCAGGAAAAGGCTATCTAAACCTGGGTTCCTCTGCCAAGTATGATTAACCTCTCTATGGGACATTTATTCCATTTCTTCTTCCACACATGGTCATCTCAAGATCGAGGAGTATCAAAGGAAAGGAGGGATTGACACTGACTCTGGAAGACCTTCCCAGTTACAAAAGCCTTTCTGAGGCATACAACTCTTTTGTAGGAAAAAGCTTTATTCTCCTAGACCTTCCCTGAGTTCAAAAGAGCATATTCAAACAGTTACTAATACATTAAAGGACATAAAAGGATGATCAAGTGGGATTTATTGCAGGGATGCAAGATTTCTCAATATCCACAAGTTAATCACTATGATACACCACAGTAACAGTTGAAGACTAAAAACCATATGATCAATAGAAAAGGTTCTGACAAAATTCAAGTGCCATATATGATAAAAAAACCCTTCAGAAAGTCAGCACAGATGGACCCTACCTCAACATAATTAAGACTGTATATGTCAAACACACAGCTAACATCATACTCAGCAGGGAAAAACTGAAAGCACTCCCCTTAACAACATGAATAAGACAAGAATGTTCACTATTGCCACTTTTATTCAACATATTTTTGGAAGTCCTAGCCACAACAATCAGAAAAAAGAAATAAAAGGAATTCAAGGTAAAAGAAATAAAGGAGAAGTAAAACTGTCACTATGATGCTACACACAGAAAATCCCGAAGATGCCACCAGATGACTACTAGACCTCATCAATGAACAGAGTAAACTTGCTGGATACAAAATACATAGAAAACTGCTGCATTTCTATACACTAATAATGATATATGAGAAAGTGAAATTAATGAAACAATCCCATTCACCACCTCAGAGAAAAGAATAAAATTCTAAGGAATAATCCTACCTAAAAAGTCAGAAGAACTGTACTCATAAAACTGTAAGATGCTGATGACTGATACCAAAGATGACACAAACAGATGGGACAAACATATACCATGTTCTTGAATGGAACATCTGAAAGGAGTAACACTGTCAAAATGACCATACTATCCAAGGCAATCTACATATACAATGCAACCCTTATCAAATTAAAAATGACATATTTTATAAAACAAAGAAAAACTTAATTTCTACCAAAATACAAAAAACTCTGATATGTAAAATGATCTCGAGAAAGAAGAACAGAGCTGGAGGAATCATGTTGCCTGAGTTCAGACTATACTACAAACTGACTGTCAACAAAGTGAAAGTGAAGTCGCTCAGTCATGTCCAACTCTTTGTGACACCATCAACTGTAGACTACCAGGTTCCTCTGTCCATGGGATTCTCCAGGCAAGAATACTGAAGTGGGTTGCCATTTCCTTCTCCAGCAGATCTTCCTGACCCAGGGACTGAACCTGGGTCTCCTGCATTGTAGGCAGATGGCTTTACTGTCTGAGCCACCTGGGAAGTGGTATGATGATGGCACAAAACAGAAACACAGATCAGTAGAACAGGACAGAAAACCCAGAAATAAACCAATTTACTTAGAGTCAATTATTCTATAACAAAGGGGGAAAGAATATAGAATGAAGAAGTCTCTTTAACAAGTGATGCTGGGATAAATGGATAGTTACATGAAAAAACTGAAATTACAACATTCTCTAACATCACATACAAAAATAAACTCAAAATGTGTGAAACATCTAAATGAAAGACTAGATACTATAAAATTCATAGTGGTAAACAAATGCAAAACACTGACATAAATGTCAGCAAAATATTTTTTAATCTATCTCTTAGAGTCATGGTAATGAAAGCAAAATCAAACAAATGAGACCTAATTAAATTTAAAACATTTTTGCAAAGCAAAGGAAACCAAAAAAAGAATAAAAATTAAACTTTTGCACTAGGAGACTATATATGCAAATAATGCTACCTATAAGGGATTTATTTCCAAAATATACAAACAGTTCATACAGCGTAATATCAAAACAAACAAACAATCCAATCAAAAACTGGGCAGAAGATCAAAACAGATACTTCTCCAAAGGAGACAAACAGATGGCCAACAGTCACCTGAAAAGATGTTTGACGTCTCTCCTTATGAGAGAAATGCAAATTAAAACCACAAAAATGTATCATCTCACACTGGTCAGAATGACCACCATCAAAAAGTCTACAAACAATAAATGCTTGAGAGGGTGTGGAGAAGAGAGAACCCTCCTACACTGTTGGAAGGAACATAAATTGGTACTGCCACTGTGGAGAATAGCACGGAGGTTCCATAAAGAACTAAAAATAGAGCTATCACATGAAGCAGCAATTCCAATCCTGGGCATATATCCAGAAAGGAAGAAAACTAATTCAAAATGATACATGAACCCCAATGTTTTTAGCAGCACTATTTATACCAGACAAAACATGGCAGCAACCTAAATGTTCACTGGCAGACAAAGGGATAAAGAATATGTGGTACATATATACAAGGGAATATTGTGAAGTGAAAGTAGCTCAGCCGTGTCCAACTCTTTAAGACCCCATGACCTGCAGCTGCCAGACTCCCATGTCCATGAAATTCTCCAGACGAGAACACTGGAGTGGGTTGCCACCTCCACAGCATAAAACACAATGAAGTAATGCCTTTTGCAGCAATATAGACAGATTTAGGGATTATTCTAAGTGAAATCAGACAGAGAAAGACAAATATCATAGGATATTATATGTTGAACTGAAATAAATGATACAAATGAACTTATTCACGAAATAAACTCACCAGAATGAAAAACAAACTTATGGTTACCAAAGGGGATAGTACAGGATGGTGATGGGGGCAGGAAAGGGAGAGACAAATTAGGAGTCTGAATATTTACAAACTAATGTATATACAAAATAGATAAACAACAAGAACCTACCATATAGCTAAGGGAATTGTACTGAGTTTCTTGTAAACTGCAGTATACCTGAAACACAACATTGTAAATTTACTTAAAGAGTGGAGAAGGAAATGGCAAGCCACGCTAGTATTCTTGCCTGGAGAATCCCAGGGACAGAGGAGCCTGGTGGGCTGCCGTCTATGGGGTCGCACAGAGTCGGACACAGATGAAGCGACTTGGCATGCATGCACTAGAAAAGGAAATGGCAACCCACGCCAGTGTTTTTGCCTGGAGAATCCCAGGGACAGAGGAGCCTGGTGGGCTGCCGTCTGTGGGGTCGCACAGAGTCAGACACGACTGACACGACTTAGCAGCAGCAGCAGCTGCATACCTAAAAAGAATGGTTAAAACAAAAACACCTCTTGCAGAGATGTTCAAAAGGTATTTCACAAGGGTGTAAAAACTACTAAATGGGGGAAGCAGTCTATGAAACAAGACATGTTGACAAAACTGAACACCCACCAGCAAAAGAATTTACTTGGAACATTATCTTACACTACAGATAGAAATGAACTCAAAATGGTTCAAAGACCTAAACCTAAGTCCAAAATGTATAAAACTCCTAGAAGTAAAGGTGCAGGAAATGTTTCTGGAAATTGGAACCACAAATGATTTACAAGATATAACACCAAAAGCACAGGCCACAAAATAAAACCAGATATTAATAAATTGAACTATATCAAAATTATAAACTACTCTGCATTAAAGTGCAGTGAGTTTGAAAAGACAATCAACAGTAAAAGAGAAAATATGAGGAAATCGTACAT
Organism: Oryx dammah; assembly: GCF_014754425.2. Taxonomy (NCBI): domain Eukaryota; kingdom Metazoa; phylum Chordata; class Mammalia; order Artiodactyla; family Bovidae; genus Oryx; species Oryx dammah. The sequence goes on from NW_024070197.1 coordinate 6,770,888, forward strand.
CTGATTGTAAGTGAGTACAAAGAATATATAAAGAATTTTAAGAGGGACTGCCATCCAATGCATTGCAAATACAAAACAGAAACACTAAGAGTAACACAGAAATTTGAACTCAATGATAAAATTAAAAAATACCTACAATGCACAGAACAACACTGCAGCCAATAGCCCCATAGATATGATAATGTGAACTTGGACAAAGTTGTCCTGGGATAAATTCCCATACCATTTACAGAGGCTAAAATATATGGTCCTTGATACACATGAACAACACTGTCATGGTGCCCTGGACAGACTCTCCAAAGCCAGAAAATAACCTGGAAAGATGTATTGGGCTCTTGTGATACTTTCTCTCTCATCATCCTAGAACATACTGGCCACTCTACTGGATAGCTTCAAGTGGTGACTTTGTACAGAGCAAGAAAATAACATTAGGAATAGTGTCTCCACCACAGTTTTCTGTTACCTACTAAATCCACTCCACAAGACTCACCAGAGGCTGCCAATTAAACATAGGTGGATTATCACAGCAAGGAAACCAGATAAAATTTCAGACCCTCAGGAGTATATTTCAAAGAAATTGAAGAGGTAAAATGATACCAAGTAAGGAGAATGGAACCTCAGGAACAGTTGACATTCCCAGACTGGGTAGAGCAGCACAAGAGTAAAACTAATACAACATGAAAGTCAGACATTACAGCATCTTGAGATGGGACCATGCACTCGACCTACAGATGGCAAGCTAAGAGCCTGAGAGATTCACAAATGCTCCCCTCGTAGGATCTAGGATCAAAAAGATGATCTCTCTACCCACTCTTCACTTTCCTAAGTAACAACCACAGAGGATCCAATCCACCAACTTGTCCCACTCCTAAACAGAAAAAAACAGCCCTTTTGAGATACTCGTTTTTCTTTATATGTTGCAGTTTTGGCTACTTTTACATCACTTCCCACTATCCAGAGCTTTTTCTCAGGCTCTAATGTGGAGATAATATTCAGATCAGAAACAGAAATTCCGGGACTCCCCTGGTGATCCAGCGGTTAAGATTCTGCATTTCCAATGCAGGGGGTGTGGGTTTGATCCTTAGTCAGAGAACTAAGATCCCACATGCAGAATGGTGCAGCCAAAAAGAAGTAAACAAGCAAGTGAAAACAAACAAATAGATATTCAGAGTTATCAGAAGAAAGAAATCTAAAGTGCTGTGGATTTTTTTAAACACTGAGCAAAAGTCGAAAGGAAGAAAATAGGAAATCGGGTTTTTTGATATTTTTTTTTAACATTTCCCAGTGAGCTTTGTACATAATTAAGCTCTGGGACAACCTCAGATGTGACATGAAACACACACAGCATCTGAAGAGGGTCAGTTTAACCTTGTGAAGCTGTGTCATGCCCCAGTCACCAGAACTCTCAGGTGGAAGACATCAGGGCCTTCCAAACGGCACACAGGGAAAATGCAGATACCCAAGGGCAGCTCTGGAAGGAAGTCATCCTCACCCACAGACAGCAGGTTCCTGTAGGTCTCCAGCATCACGTCCCTGTACAAGGCCCTCTGAGCAGGGTCCAGGAATTCCCACTCCTCCTGAGTGAATTCGATGGCCACATCCTCAGAGGTCAGTTGTTCCTGAAATGAAACCACATGTCAGCAAAAGGGCCATGAAAAGTTCTCATTTTCACGCAAAAGAGAAAGGGTAGTAAGGGGTATGGATTGACTTGGTTGAAGCTTGTGTTCTAACAGATCCATGCAGGGGTATCTGGAGAAGTTATGGATCTCTAATTTTAATTTATTTGCTAAGACCTTATGAGATCCTCCAATTAATAAGGATTTTTCATCATTGTTCAAAATCCATGAAATATATAAAAATAAAGCTCAACACTGTTTTGACATAATATCCAAAAGAAGTGTCAGATATTATGTTCTACCCAGTGAATGCAACTCATTATCTCAATGAGGTACAGCATGAGTGGTGTCTTCAGAGATGACAAAGTCCATGGCACTTTTAATGGAAAGGTCAAAATTTTCAGGTATGATGTTGATAATAGCAGCAAGGGCCAAATGTCTCAAGGCTTCCTGTTGCTCTAAATTACTGTAGTATTACTCTAAACATTACATAAGTACTTTACAGGCAAGAACCTGTCATCAATATAAAAGCTCAATAAAGGACCATCTGTTCCCACCTTACAGAACAAACCTGTGTCACAGACACTCTGAGAAACTCGACTCAGATCAAGAAACTAAGAAATGTTACATGAAGCACCTGAACTCAGAAGCTTGGGCTCAGCAACTGAAGCTTAAGCATCTAACAGTGAAGTAATACAGAGAACATTACAAGTCCTTTGACAGAGGGCTCCTAAAGAAAACTTGAAAGAAGTCCAAGGTGAGCCTCTTCCCTGCCCCTCTGTCTTCTCTGCAGGGGGAGCAGCTCTTGGGCCTCAGGGCTTCATCCCTTGAACATGGACGCCTGTGCCAAAGTAGTCTCTACCCCCTCCCTGATTGGAAGAACCTCCCCACTGTTCAGTGATCACTGTCCACAGAGGTGGTGAAGGACCAGAGACACTGACTGATGAGAGCCACAGCAGCTTGGCAGCCCCAGGTCCTCGGACCATCTCACTTATTCCTACCCAGAGCTTCCAAACCAGTGCCATTTCAAAGGACTTTACACAGCAGCCAAGTTCCCTGGAGCTGGAGCTGCCACAGCAGGGGTGGCTGGCTCTAGGGCTAGAAGTGGGACTGTGTTTCAGAGCTTCATCACTGTTAGGCCAGGAACCCTTCTCTGAAACAGTAGCTCTTCTACACCATGGGCTTGGCCCTCTCAAAGGCCATGGGGCTCTTTTGCCTGATGGTGGTTTAGCTCATCTTCCTCTTGATGTGAAGGAGCTATTTACACCTCCTATAGTTCTTTCTCCTGTATCTGCCCACTATGTTCCCTTTCCTATAATTCCTCAGGCAGCCTGGGGAAAGTGGTGGGCTCAGGGTTTGACAGAAGGAAAACAAATAAATATTGTATTAATATGAAAAAAAAAAAAAAGAGTCCAAAGTGAACAATGTGGAATGACATGAAAGGTCATTATAGACGTGGATACAGAAACACAACTATTAGTAATTTACTACTAAAACACTAACTGGATTGTTTAGAAAATTTCAAGGCCACAAATTATACTGATAACATAATTTCAACTGAAAAAAAAAAAGGTGATATGTAGTTTTAAAATCATGATGTCTTCTATCTAAACCATAGACTCGCACATGCATGCATGCTTATCTATAAAAAATTAACTGGCATGAGAGGATTCGACTTTTGACAGATTTTTTGGACAATTTTGTATCATCCTTTTATTCACATGTGCTTCAGCATCTTTCAGACGATAAAAATGTATCCTCTGTACTCAGCTGAGTTTGTCAACAGGATTCTATACTAGGCTACAAAAAGAAAACTGGTAAAAACATTAAAAAAAAAAAAAAGAATACTTGAACCCAATTCATAATAAAATTACCATATACAAAGATACAAATATAATCTTATCCATTTAGATTTACATAGCAAGGCATTAACAGAAGCCAAAGACTTTCTTTGTTTTTTTTTTTTTCCATTAATAAAACAGTGATTTGAAATTAGAAGAGTCATTAGATCATGACCAAAAAAAATATCACAATAGCAAAGTAAAAAAACTTCTTGGAGAATTAAAAATCATGGCAAAAAATAACATGAAAAAAATATAGTTATTAAGCAAGACTATCCCAAGAAACATCATGATAGGAAGGAAATATTCAATACATTCCTTCTGAAATTACAGTGGCATGAAAGGAGCTGTTCAGGGTGCCTGTCTTTCACCACCATATGATGCACAGGAGCAGGGGCCACTAGAAGAACTAATAGGAGGAATAAACCAGGGCAAGAGACACAGAGTTTGTCAGAGAGTTGAAACAGGTAGTACTCACAAACCTAAGGACATGGACAGGTGAAAAGTGAAAGGATGGAAAAGGTCCATCCTAAAGAGAGCAGGGGAGACTGTTATATCAGACAAAATAAACTGAGGGAAAAAAAAGCGCAATGAGATAAATATTGCATAATGATAAAACGGTCAATTTACCAAAAGCTGTAACAAGTAAAAATATATATACATCTAACATTAGATATCTCAGAAAAATGAAGCAAACATTGAACTGGCATGTACAGATCACACGGCCCAAGAAAAGCAGAAAACACATGTATCTCAAGGACACAGAAAACATTCTCTATGAGAGACCACACGTTGGGCCAAAATTAAACATTTTAAGAGACAGATACCATAAAAGTATCTTCCCTAACAACAACGAAATAAACACAAGAAAAAAAGAAAATTCCTCAAATGTGAACATTAAACAACTCACTCTTACACCACAAACGGGTCTAAGAAAGAAAATCACATGGAAAATTTTAAATACATGGATGAAAACGAAAAGACAACATTACAAAATTTATAACACACAGAGAACACTGTACTAAAAGGCAAGTCTGAACTGTTAAATGCTTACAGTACAAAAAAGAAAAGATCTTAAATCTGAAATCTATTTTTAGACCTCTAGGAAGCAGAAAACAGAAAACAAACTAAACTCAAGTTTAGCAGAAGGAAACCTGTAAATAAGAAAGACTAAACCAGAGATACAATAGAAAGTAGAAAAATATAAAAATCAACAAACCAAGAGTTGATGTTTTGAAAAAACTGTATAGGAGAACCCCCACCTTGACTAAGGACAAGAGGAAACAAGATTCAAATAATTAAAAACAGATATGAAACAGGAGTGATTACAACTGAGGTCAAAAAGATAAGGAAGTACTATGACTGATAATGACTATAAATGACAGAATATAGGAGATACTGGCAAATTCTCAGAAACATACAAACTATTTTACTTATTAAGAAATAAAAAATTGAGAAGTGTTAAAAGTGAAAGTGATAGCCAGCCAGTCATGTCTGGCTCTTTGTGACCTCATGGAGAGTAGCCCACAAGGCTCCTCTGTCCATGGAATTTCTCCAGACAAGAATACTGGACTAGAGAGCCATTCCTTTCTCCAGGGAATCTTCCGGCCCAGGGATAGAACCTGGGTCTCCCACACTGCAGGCAGATTCTTTATGATTTGAGTCACCAGGGAAGCCCATTATAACTAGAGAGATTTAAAAGTAGTCAGAAACCTCTAAGAAAAATACAGGACCAAAATCTACCAAACATTTACAGAATAATTACCACTAATCCTGCTAATTCTATGGAGCAAGCATGGTTCTAATAGTTTGCTGATTTCCCAAAGACACAAGAAGGGAAATCTAGAAACCAATACCCCTGTCGAATACTGATGCAAAATTAAAATATTTGCAAACGAACTTCAACACATATTAAAAAGAACTGGGGAAACAGACACAGAGAACAGATGGAGGTGGGAGGGGAGGAAGGAGAAGGTGAGATGTATGGAGAGAGTAACATGGAAACTTACATTACAATATATAAAGTACAGAGCCAATGCGAATTTCCTGACTGACTCAAGGACTCAAACAGGGGCTCTCTAACAACCTACAGGGGTGGGATAGGGAGGAAGATGAGAGGGAGGGGACATATGTATACCTATGGCTGATTAATGCTGGTGTTTGGCAGAAAATAACAACTGTAAAGCAATTATCCTTCAATTAAAATAATTGAAATAAATAAATAAAAAGATCTGACACCATGACCAAGTGGATTTTATTCATATAAGGCAAGGAGAAGTCAACACACAAAAATCAATTAATATGACACACTACACTGACAGATTAAAGGGGAAAAAAAAAAACAGGATCAACTTGATGCAGAAAAAAACCATTCGGCAACAATTTGACAACCTTTCAAGATGGAACACTCAACAAACTACAGACAATAAATTATACCAACATCAACATAATAAATGCCATTATGAAAAGAGCACAGCAATGGGGAAAGAATGAAAGCTTTTCCTCTGAGGTCAAGAAGGCGGCAAGGACGCACACTCTGCACTGCAGTTCAACAAAGCAATGAAACTCTTAGAGCAATTAGATGAGAAAAGGAAATCAAAGGTCCCCAAATAAAAAAGCAGTAAATGTATCTTCTTTCCCACATGACAAAGTTTCATCAGTATAAATCATAAAGATTACAAAAGAAACATGCTATATCAAAACAGATTCTTTAATAACCACAAAGTATCAATCAACCAATTAACTCATTATCAAAATTTCCATGACAATCTTTGTAGAAGCAGAATAAAACATGGTGAAAGTCATAGAACTACTCAAAGAGCAAACAGCAAAACTCTTGAAGAAGGAAGATGGAGGTCTTTCTATTTCAACACCTATTACAAGGTAATCAAGGTGATGTGGTACTGGTATAAAAACAGACAAATAAACCAACTGAACAGAACACAGTACTCAGAAATAACTCTTTGTGTATATGTAAGGTATATTCACAAGGATGTCAAGATACACAAAAGGGAAAGGACAGGCTCAATTGATCTGATTCCCAGATTTTACCAGCTATTCCACGTGCAGTTTCCTTACCCTGGTTGACAGAGCAGAGAGCGCATCCAGATGGGCCCTAAGCAATCCCTGCTGCCCAACAGCACTGAGACCCCTTCTCCAACCCATGGGTGAGAAGCCCTGCCCTGGATGGTGCCCAGGGGAGCCTCCTCACAAGGGCCTGGTCACCGGGTCATGGGGAGATGGGATCTAAGTGGAGACGACAGGGCCTGAGGGAAGGCCCCAGGTGACTGTGCGTGTACAGTAGTCACACAGGACACACCAGAGTCAGACACGATTAGCGAGTCCAGAGAAGGGCATTTCAGGAAGGACAGACTAAATATGACCTTACCTGAGTAAGAGCCATGCCTCACTCCTTTTCTTTCCTCTTAACTTCAGGGCTTCCTCAGGCAACACAAGTCTTCAGAGGTGTATCATGAAAGTGGAAAACATGCTGTTTAATGCTTACAGTCAACATATCCCCTTCCTGAGCCCCAACCACACACACACAGGGAAGCCCTCACCATGAGGAACAGACAGGCCCCTGTGGCCAATGTCTCAGGAGGGACTCAGGACAGTCAACTTCCGCAGAGTGACCAACACGGGACTTTCCCACACTTTCCCTCGGATCACACTCCCCTCCTGCTGAGGCCTCATGTACACAGCAACAGGAGGCACCTCCGCTGACCAGGCAATCTCCTTCAGGTCACACAGCAGGCCCTGATCCACCCCGACTCAGAACAGAGAACCCCATCCTCAGCCCAGATCTCAGCCCTCAGGACTGCGAGGACTCAAGAGTCCTGATGCTCTGTGAAGGATCCAGACTGGAATCAACTGGGCCATCTTAAACATTCTCGAACTATAGACCAACAAAAACTATCTGAAGGGGAATCTCTGGTCAGAGAGTACAAAACGTGTGTCGGGAGCCACGTTAGGCAAAATGGAGGCATGGCCCCAACCTCCTCTCCTTGTCCCACAGGCACAGACCCAGGATGAAGGAGTTAGGTCTTGTGATTCTGACTTGTTTTTTCCTTTCCTCAGTTGAGTTGACTGAAAAGAATATTAAGGTGCTTATTGTCCTTGAGAGGAACATGAGAAGGCACAAAGCCTTCTGCAGTTGCGGCCAGAGAATAATCCATAAAGTTAACCATTGACATTTGTTCAAGGATCTTTACAAGAGAGTTCCAGGATGAGCACGAAAGCCACAGCCTGAGGCCATGGGAAGGATTGTCATCTGAGACCTATTTGTGAGAGAAATGTTTGGCAATGGAAGTTTGCTGAATGTACGGTTTAGAAATAATTAAGAATACTTGGAAGCTAAAAATTTAAGGAATGTGGTAGTGCTAGCATGTTTTACTATAGCTTATACAGATTAGGAATTTCAGAGATATTAATAGCTAGAAGCCTTTTTAGGGGATAGTGAGCTTAGGATGCTAGGGGCAAACAGGATTTAGAAAGATAAGAAATAAACTGAGGAAACGTGGTTTGCAGCCCAGACATAAGCATGAGTTACAATGTAATCACAAGTCAAAGTAAACAGGATTCTGAGAGAATCGCTGAAGCAGAAACTCTGTTTGAAGGGCAACAATGTTTTATGGAGAAAACAAATCTGGGTGAGGGGAAACTGAAAATGCAAAACCTCTGACCTAATGCTTTTGTCAAAGTATAAAAGAGAATCTGAAGCTTGAAATAAACATGCAGTCCTGTACCTTGAGTCAAAGGATGCATCATTCTCCGCTGACACCACTCATCTCTTCAGGCTGATACCCTGGCTGCTGGAGCTGGACTCCAGCACATGTGTATGCAAAAGGTGTCATCAATGAAACGTGAACCCTAGACTGAGCACCATTCAGAGGAGAAAAGCAACGCCCCCCAACTCTCTTTTTCTTTCCCACCTTACTAAGGTGTAACTAACAAAAATGGTATAAATGTACTGTGTACAAAGTGATCATGTGATAGATTCACACACTGAATAATTATTATAGTCGAGGAAGTTACACGTCCACCTATGACTACACTGTATTATTTCTCTCTGGGCGAATTTCAAAGATATAGAAACACTACCGGCAGCATGCAGTACCTCAGATCCCCAGAACTTACTTATTTTACAACGGAAAATCTCCACTCTTTGACTACCAGTACCCCATTTCCCCGTCCACCCACCTCCTGGTAACAGCCTAATTACTGGATGGCTCTATGAATTTGACAAGTCTAGTTTCCACATAGTGTCTGTCCTCCTTTGTCACGCTTATTTAACTTGGCATAATGTTCTCTAGGTTCATTCATTCTGGCATAAATGCAGGATCCTTGGTATTTATATTTATATACAGAGAAAAATAATTCATGAATATACAGTATATAATAAATATTTCTATACCACACTTTTGTAACCTATTCTTTTGTCAAGAGACATCTGGGCTGTGTCTATGCCTTGGCTACTGCAAATCCAGTCACACTCATGGGACTGTGGACATATCCCTGAGAAACTGATTGCTTTTCATTTGGATATCTGTCAGAAATGGGTTTGACAGACTGTAGGCCTGTTCTATATTAATTTGTTAAGAACTTCCATTTTATTATCCAACATAGCAGAACCATTTACATTACCATCAACACTGCAGTTAAGATTCCGTGTCTTCTGTACTGTGCTCTATGTGTGCTTATTTTGGGAGGGACAGGAGTGGATAACACAGAACCCAGCCTGGCAGCAAGACAGTTGCAGCTGCATCTTCTAGAGGACACGCCTCCAGGCTGCAGATCACTGTGGCATCGCTGCCCTCTGATTTTTTGGAGCCATCCTCCCCGACATCACAGGACTTTATAACTCCTCTCAGGTTGGGCCCAGAGATCCCTACTGAGCAGGACCACCTTATAACAAACATTCTGTGATCTTAACCTTAGTACTCCTATTTTCCCAGCGGGACTGAAACAAACTTACAAACTTTCATGGTGTCCAACAGAGCTCCCATAATCATATCAGAAGGGACTAGGGCCATAGGCCCTGAGAAAATTAAACCCATACCAAATCATCCCCTACCTATGACTTTAAGACAACATGGCTCCCATAATGAGCCTCTAACCCTCTTATACAAACAAAGCATTCCAAGCCCTGATAGCTCATCCATGAGGCAAAATACAAAGGAGGACACCCAAGGATCCACAGATACAAGACACCATATTTTCATTTACAGTGAGTGATCCAGGTCAAAGATTGAAATCTCCAAAGACTATGAATAAGAGGGATAATTCCAATGATGCACATGGCCCACTGAGAACTCGGCATCTTCCAAGGAAACACTCCAGATTCTCTTGGCATCGTCCCAAATGCACATGAACCTTTCTGCACCGGCAACCCCAAGTACAAAATGATACCAAAGTTGATGCAAAAAATGACCTGAGATTTTCCCTGTTACTCTACAGTGCCTGCCTGCTAAAAGAGCCAACATAAGCCAGGGAATGGAGTGGATGCTGGGGGCAACTGCTAGAACCAGCCCCTCAAGCACAAGGCTCCCATCCTCCTGCACACACAGGTGTCTGCAGGCTCAGCCCAGGCAACCATTCTAACAGGGAAAAAGACTTCTCTTGGCTCAATTCCACGTCCTTCATTGCTGCTCACGTGTGGTCACGAGTTGTCAAATCAAACCTGTGCAGGCACACGTTAGCCTCAGCACTGCTGTCCTGGGGAACACAAGCTCAGGCAGGAGAACCTCAAACCACTCCATGCGGGCTCTCCAACAAACCCGCTTCCAGGTGCTCCAGCCTGAATGGAGACATTCTCTTCCAACAGATCCACACACTTGTCTCTGCAACTACACTTGGGATGGGCTCACGCTCCATTCACTGGGCTCACCTTGATGCCCCCAAGTACTGCCACAACCCTCCTGCAGACCCCACAGGGTTCCCTCTGCTTTCTGCATTTGTCTACCTCTCCTCCCTGATGATGGGACTAAGCAAGACTAAAGCACACAGGGGTTTCCTGGCAAAGGGGATCACAAGAGTGCCCATGAGCTACCACCCAAAGGACATTGCACATGCAGTATGAAAATCAACATATTGACCCTCCTGTGAAAGTCTGCCACCACCTGGGGACATTATGGAGTCCACGTACAAAGGCATTTGAGATGAGGAAGTCTCAAAGCAAGGGTCTCCAGGTCCCACTATCTCCTGTTTTCTCCACCCACACCTACTTGGAAGATATTCTAGCTCTTGGGGGGTGCAAGGGGCTCATCCTCAGCGCACTGAAATCACAACGCTGACACGGAGCACATGAACCCCTAGATGGCAAAGCTGCTATCCACGATGGTGACTGGTCCTGGATGGACAGAGCTTAGATCTGGGGGCTGCAGAGGACGAAACCCAGCAGACTTAACATGGGGACATCTTAGACCACTGCTTGAGGACACCAGTTCTGTAGGGCTTTTCAGGACTTCCCATATTTCTTGGCTCATCTTTTGAGTAATTAAGTAGTCACATGGGGTAAAGATCAATTACAACTGAAATGTCCAGAACATGGGAAACATCTTCATCACCTGCCCTATTCTCTTGGTTTTCCCTGAGGATTATTCAGCCCAACCCATAGTCCTGTCATCTAAAGACATTTCCAGTAACAGGTACTGCAGCCATGCTGGGAAGAAGAGGAACACTATGAGCCCTAAAAAGAGGGGAACCAGGAAGGACTCAAAATAACCCATGAAGAAGGGCATTGACTTCTGCTGATGGCAACTGATACAGAGGCAATAAACCTGGGTAACATGAGAGAGACTGTTAAGAGGGGATGGGGAGACCTCCCTGAGCCTAGACTTGAAGGGTTACAAAGGGCCTGAGGCACGGTGAGAAAGGAACTACAATGTCAGACAGAAATGGTTTGGGTATTTGGAAACAGAAAAGGGAAATGAGACCAGGACAGGCTGAACCATGAGCAAAGGGTCAACTCCCAGGATGAGGCTGGAGACAATGACAGGGCCCTGAGCTTGACAGAGGGCTGTGGAGAAACAGCGAGGAGTCAAGCTTTTGACCCAAGAACAAATGAAAGCCAGTGGAGGTCTGAATGTCAGGACGTAAAATAAAATCTCCCTTCAGATTTAGCCTTATTCATAGAAGTCATCTAATTCTGAGCCTGTGATCCTGTCTCCATCCTACAGTTTTCCCTTTCGTTTTTCATTCAGGGAGGACTGGGATCTATTTAAAATTCTCATTACCACCAGAAACTCCCTCCAAACCAGAACTGCCACACACAGACACACAGCCAATTTGGCTAATCATTTCAGGGGTCAGTGTTGCTCACGCTGAGACATTCCAGTCTAGTCTCTCATCTGCATGTTACAAGTGGGATCCCTCAGGCCCAGAGAGAAGCTGTTTATGAGAAGGTCTGAGCTGAGTGAAGAGAACCGGGTATAACTGAATAATGAAATGGGAGGCTGAAGGGCAAGTGGGCCAAGTTTGTCCTTATTGCCCATCCCATTTAAGACCAGGAACATCAGTCATGTATCTGAGCAAAAGAAACTTTTCTTTCAAGATTGGGTCAAACTGATACCAAGCAGGGAATTCTTTATTATAAGACTGCAGTAAAATATTTTAAAAATGCAGAATTGTAAATATACATCCACTGGTACAAAAAAACATTGAAAGGGGTCAGCTTGGAAATATGATCTGAGCAATCTTTTTCATTATGAAGAGAGAGGCTCTGTTGGAAGGTTCCAGGTCAATCCAGCCCATCCTTCCTCATTTGCACAGAAAAGTCACAAAGGGACCGCACAGCTCACTTTTTTCAGTGATCATAGAAAATGGAGAAAACAGACCATTAGACTAACCGGTTAAACTAGGTGAGTTTTTTTTTTTTTTTTTCTTTTTTTGAAAGGAAAGAATGAAGCATTTTGTTGGTTTTATCATGTTAAATGTTCTTTTCTTTTCCCATTTCTCAAAGAAATGCCTTTATTTCACAAGATCTAATGTCATACCTCCGTTATTCCCTGGTAGAGCTGAGACCAGAAATATCCATTTGTGTGTGCACACATAAACACATACACACAATTCAAGTCTTTGGTAAAACCACAGTCGAAAATATGTCTATTTTATTACAAGATGTTGAGAGGGTAACAGGCAGGAAGGCCAGGAGTCTCCAAATGGAGGAAATAGGCTGCAAGTATCAGACATTTTTAATCTCTCTTAAGCAGCAGGAGGAAACAAACTAGTGATATTTTTTTCCCTTCCCTATTCAAATCTAAAAGGAGATTTCTCTTAAAATACTGTGTTCTTATAATGACACCTGGGGTCAGACTCTCAAGACAATCAGGACTGAAGGTGCCCAGGGGTCCCCACACAAGCTCCTGTTACACCTGAGCAACCCCAGGTATTAATAACTGTGGGGGGCCAAGCCGTTGATTTCCTTTTAGATACTGGGCAACTTACTCCATGCTTACTGAAGCCCCTGGCTCACTTCCTTCCCAATCCACTTCCATAATGGGACTGTCTGGACGAGCCAAAAGGTATTATTTCAGTTATTCTTTATGTTGTAACTGACATTCTGGGCTATTTTCACACGAGTTTCTGATTCTGCCAGAGTCTCCCTCAACCCTTTTGGGGAGGAATATACTGAACAAGGTCCACGCCTCTGTTTTCATAAACACGGAGCCCTCCCTTTCTCTCCCTTTAGTTGAATAAAATGTAAATCCTAGAGTATGGGCTGATGGAAAATCTGTGGGTCGAGCACAAAATGCTATTCCTGTAGTTGTCAAGCTCAAAGTCCCACTTATTTCCACATAAGAAGCAGTATCCACTGAAACCTGAGGTTAAGGGTTAAAACCCATCATCAAAAATTTAAAGGAGCAGGGACTATGAGTTCCCTGTAACAGTCCATGCAACACTCCCAATTTGGGTATAAAGAAATCAAATGGTAAATGGAGACTAGTTCAAGATTCGGAGAAGGTGATGGCACCCCACTCCAGTACTTTTGCCTGGAAACAAACTGCAGTCCATGGGGTCGCTAGGAGTCAGACACGACTGAGCAACTGCACTTTCCCTTTTCACTTTCATGCATTGGAGAAGGAAATGGCAACCCACTCCGGTGTTCTTGCCTGGAGAATCCCAGGGACTGGGGAGCCTGGTGGGCTGCCGTCTATGGGGTCGCACAGAGTCGGACACGACTGAAGCCACTTAGCAGCAGCAGCAGCAGCAGTTCAAGATTACAAATAATAAATGAGGCTGTAGTTCCTTTACACCTCATGGTGCCTAATCCTTATACTCTATTGTCTGAAATTCCTGAACGAGCCAAGTATTTATCAGTAATTGATTTGAAAGATGCTTTCTATTCTGGGCCTTTGGTGGAGGAAAGTCAATTTCTATTTGCCTTTGAAGACTTAAACAGCCAGCTTCTCAGTTAACCTGGACAATTTTGCCTCCAGGATTTCATGAAAGTCCTCACTTATTTGGACAAAGTTTGTCACGGGATCTACAAAACTTTAATAGCTCCGAAGCGGTGGTATTACAATATGTAGATGATATTTTGCTCTGTGCTGAGACAGAGGAAGCTTGTTCGCAAGCCTCAGAAGATTTCTTAAGCTTTCTGGCAGGCTGCAGTCATAAGGCATCAAGAGAAAAGGCTCAGCTTTGTCAACAATCTGTTAGATATCTGGGCCTAATCATATCAGAAGGGACTAGGGCCATAGGCCCTGAGAAAATTAAACCCATACCAAATCATCCCCTACCTATGACTTTAAGACAATTGAGAAGATTTCTGGGAATCACAGGCTACTCTCATATTTGGATTCCGGGTTATGGGGAACTTGCCCGGCCTTTATATAAACTTATAGCTGAAACTCAGCAGGCCCAAACAGACAAACTGCTTTGGTCTCCAGATACTCAAAAGGCTTTTAAGGTTCTTCAGACTGGCCCCCTGCAAGCTCCTGCATTGAGCTTGCCCACAGGGTCAGGATTTAATTTGTTTGTCACTGAAAGAAAAGGTGTGGCCTTGGGAGTTTTGACACAACCCCGAGGGCCTCACCAGCAACCTATTGCTTAACTAAGCAGAAAAAATGATGTAATTTCACATGGGTGGCCCCACTGCCTAAGAGTAATTGGGGCAGCGGCTTTATTAGCACCTGAAGCTTTAAAAATAATTAATCGACGAAATCTTACTGTCCTGACTTCTCATAATGTCAATGGAATCTTAAATTCTAAGGTTAATATTTGGATGAGAGACAGTAGGTTTCTTAAATATCAGTCATTGTTGTTAGAGGGACCAGTAACTAAGCTTAAAGTCTGTGGACATTTAAATCCTGCCACTTTCCTTCCTAAGAAGGAAAATGAAACAGCTGATCACGATTGTTCCCAATTTCTAACTTTAAACTATGCAGCTTGGGAGGATCTAATGGATACTGTTAGGCAGGTAGAACAGGGAAAATGAGTCCAAAATGGCGGTGGCTACAAAACAAAGGGAAAAGCCCACGAAAATGAAACAAAAGAAGGTCCGAGGACCAGAGTGAGGACCTCAGGTAAAACAAACAACTACTCCTCGCTGGCCCAATTTACATAGGACAGGCCCAGAGAGAGATAAACATATAAATAGAGGAGCCAAAGCTAGCTCTCCCCACAACCCCACCCACCCCCCACCCCAAGCTGGGGCACTCTTCTCCTCCTGTCTTTAGATCGATGTGCCTTCACACCTTGAAGATCGATTTTCCTGCTCTCTTCTAAATAAAATAGAGCTGTAACACTGATTTGTCTAAGAGCTATAACATGGTCCATTCGAGACCTGAGAGCAATAACACGGTCTATCTATCCAAGACCTGAGAGCTGTGACACCAGAGGGGGCTTTAATGTCCGTCACTCCAAATCTTTGTTGTGACGAGACAAAGAATCGAGGAACATACACTCACGTGACAGATACCCCATTAGACAATCCTGACATGGAAGTATTTACAGATGGCAGTTCTTTTGTTCGGGATGGAAAGCATAAAGCAGGTTAGGCCATGGTGACTGCTGAACAGATTTCAGAAACAAAATCTCTCCCCCAAGGGAATGAGTGCTCAGTTAGTGGAGCCTGTGGCTCTGACCCGAGCTCTGGAGTTAAGCAAAGGGCATCGACTAAATATCTACATGGATTCTAAGTATGCTTATTTGACTTTACATGCTCATGCTGCAATACAGGAAGAAAGTTTAAAACAGCAACAGGAGAACCTATTAAATATTTCAGAGAGATTGAGAGACTTAACTGCTATATATTGTCCTAAAGAACTAGCTATTTTGCATTGCAAAGGGCACAGCAGGGATGGGAGTAAAGCAGCTGAAGGTAATCAGTTGGCTGACTCTCAAGCCAGAAAAGCTGGCACTTTATGAAACCCCTTCACTGTAGACGCCTTTGATCTGGACAGATCCCGAGGAACAGGAAAAACCATTATATACTAAGGAAGAATTAGAAAGATATGAGAAAAGATGACCAAAGATTACAGATAAAGGATGGTTACAGTCTCAGGATGGATGATTAATAATTCCTGAAAATGCTCAATGGAAAATTCTTAAGGGTGTACACCAGAGGTTTCATTTGGGTGCAGAGAGTACTTACCAGATGGCTTCTCGTTTGTTTGAAGGTAAAAATGTAATGAAAACTTTAAAGAACATTATCAAAAGGTGTGAGGTTCGTCAGAAACATAACCTAAAGACTGAGAAGCTAGCAATATCTGGATTACAACGGAATTGAAAGTATCCTGTAGAGGGCTGGGAAATTGATTTTACTCATATGCCAAAAGCTAATTGATATTCTTGCTTATAAGTTTGGGTAGATACTTTTACTGGATGGATTGAGGCTTTTCCCTGTTGTAGTAAGCAGGCTAAGGAGGTTATAAAGATTCTAATCCATGAAATTATCTCCAGGTTTGGGCTGCCACGGAGCCTTCAGAATGACAATGGCTCTGCCTTTAAAGCTGCTGTAACTCAGGGGGTATCTAAAGCTCTGCTGCTACTGCTGCTAAGTCGCTTCAGTCGTGTCCGACTCTGTGAGACCCCATAGACGGCAGCCCACCAGGCTCCTCTGTCTCTGGGATTCTCCAGGCAAGAACACTGGAGTGGGTTGCCATTTAATATAACTTACACTGTTCCTGGAGACCCCAATCTTGAGGAAAGGTTGAAAAATCTAATGACATTATCAAAAGACATCTGCGCAAATTAACTCAAGAGACACAGGACAACTGGATTAAAGTCCTACCCATAGCTTTAATGAGGGCCTGAACTGCCCCCAAAAAGGAGGGACTGTCTCCCTTTGAATGTAGTTATGGAAGGCCTTTCTTACGCACAGACATAGTTATAGATCCTGAAGCCTTGGAATTAACTCGTTATGTAACTCAGCTCTCAGCTTTTCAACAGGCATTAACAGAACTCCTAGAGACGACTCCTGACCCAGCCTCTGAGTCAAGCAAGCCTCTATTTGAGCCAGGAACTGAGGCCCTCATAAAAACATTGGGATCTGGGGGCCCATCCCTTGAGCCCCTCTGGGAAGGCCCTTACCAGGTTATTCTTTCTTCTTCCACAGCAGTCAAAGTGCCAGGAATTGATTTGTGGGTACATCACACTTGAGTTAAGAGGTGGCACCCTGACCAGAACTAAGTGACTTCATTTTATGTCTTTACTTTCTATGCTCTGACTTTGTACTTTTCAGATGGACTTGATAATCTATGTGAGCCTACTTCTGCTGACTCCAAAAATCCTGAGTGTGCCGTTTGATCCTCAAGACAATGCCTTCCTGTCCTGGGCTCATTCTTACGCTGCATTCCACAATTGGTCTAACTGCTGGGTCTGCAGAGCGCTCCCCTCTAAATCATGAAAGGCTTTTGTGGTGGACATCTCCACTTCAAGAAAAGACTTTCTCCAAGTCTGCGAATACCTTTGACAACAATCATATGTGATGCCCCTTCTTCATCTGATGACATCTACCAACCCTAAAATGGACTGGTGCAACACTTTGTACTTTAACTATGGATATAAGGTGACTTTTAATTTTGATTATACATTGTCTTGGTTTAATGACTATTTCGCTACACATAAGGCAAATAGGTCTGGATCTAATGGTTTTTTACCTGACATTTATCAAATATGGGATGAGGTTATATGGCTAACTCCTGAAAAAGGACGTCTAGTATCTACTGCCCTATATGCTGGGAACAAACAGAGTCATCCCCAAAAGTTAGCCAACAACTTCATTACAATGACTGGAAACAATTGGGATTTTTGCCTCAGGATGTATGCAACGTAATCATTCCCGTGTTTTCCAACCCCAATTCAGGTCCTGCCTTTGTCTGGCCAGGCACTAATTGGGACTGGATATCTCAGTCAGCTGGCTTGCTCCAAACAGGACCTATTGGATATGTGGCTCTTACCTATGGGCATCGCTTCCCCTTGGTTGGATAGGGAGATGCACCCTGGGTCAGCCTTTACTCATGGCTTTATATTTGCAGGGCTTCCAGAAAAGCCTCCTAATTTACCCCACCTTAAAACTTGGTGGGCAAGGTCTGTATTTCACTGATACCATTACTTGGCTGCAGTCTTTGTTCCCTCTTTGGGAACTACAGATGTTATGCTACAAGTGAATGCTTTGACTAATTTTACTCAACAGGTATTACAAGATTCTCAAAAAGCTATTGCAGCTCTTAATGCTGAACAAGCACAAATTAGAAAGGTGGTTTTACAAAACAGATTGGCTTTAGATATTCTGACAGCTGCGCAAGGAGGAACTTGTGCCATTATTCATACCCAATGCTGTACATATATACCTGATATGAGCCCTAATATTATTCATTTGACTAAACACATGATGACTGGGGCTATGGATATTCCTGAAGCCTCAACTGCCTCGTTTTGGGAGATGTTAACTAGTGCCCCATGGTGGAAAACTATCTTACTTACAATAATTCTGATTGTTTTGTTTTTGCTGTTTGCTCCCTGCATGTGTACCTGTGTAACTGGATTTGTTTCTAGTTGCATGAAAGCTTTTAAGTTACAAATGGTTGTGTTAGGGGAAGCACACTGAAACCCCCCACCCTGGCCAGGCACCATAGTAACCATTTGCATGAATTGTTTTATGACAGGAGATCCTGATAAGGAATACGGCCATCACCAACCTGAAGAGATCAGGAAAGGTCCAAAGGAGACACGAGGTGTCTGTCCACTTCCCAGAATCCCTCTCACTAGCATCCATCTTGGCTGAGCCATCCGTGCGCCACCAGGAAAGACTCTGAATTAGAATGATTGGCCAAAGACCACCCGGAAACTAATCTCATCACCATTAAACCTGAGACTGCGACCCACGTGGCAGAGCAGTTCTCCTGGGTTCCCTTACCCTATTGCTCTCCACCCGGGTGCCCTTTCCCAATAAAATCTCTCGCTTTGTCAGCACATGTGTCTCCTCGGACAATTCATTTCCAAGTGTTAGACAAGAGCTCAGTTTTGGACCCTGGAAGGCATCCCCCTTCCTACAATAGTTGTTCAAACTCCTGCTACTGCTGCAGCTTCTTCCAACTACTATTTGGGGGCCCTGGATGAGACATCTTCGGTATGAGGGTTAGGAGAATATGTTGCCTCACCAATTTAGGAACAACGCCCCTTGTCAGCTCGGAAGCAGTTATGGAATGAGAATGATGCCCCTTTTCCCTAGGCAACATAATTCTTCTAAAAGAAAAGGGGGGACTGAGAGGGTAACAGGCAGGAAGGCCAGGGGTCTCCAAATGGAGCAAATAGGCTGCAAATGTCAGACATTTTTATCTCTTTAAGCGGCAGGGGGAAACAAACGAGATACGTTTTTCTTCTCTACACAAATTTAAAAGGATGTTTCTCTTCACATACTTGTTGCCATAATGACACCTGGTTTCATCTGTACTGTTCTCAAACCTTGATTTAACCAATGCATTTTTCTGATGGAAATTTTTGTCTTAAGCTACGTGAATGGACTATGCACTTACCCCAGACTCTGTCTTTAAGTCGGTTCCACCTAATGGCTGAGAACCTACTTCACAAACCAGTATGTTATACTCAGATGTTGTTCCCCTAATCTATGTAAACAAAACTATTTGTATGGTAATCTGCCTTCTACAAGATTCAAGTTAATCATTGTATGGCCTGGGAGGAATCATCTGCTGCCAAGATTATCTCAAAATGCATTTTATGGATGAAGGGCCTGGTGCCATTCCGAGTTTTAAAACCTTCCTTTCCTTCATTCACAGACTGCTAGGCAATGGCACCCCACTCCAGTACTCTTGCCTGGAAAATCCCATGGATGGAGGAGCATGGTAGGCTGCAGTCCATGGGGTTACCAACAGTCAGACTCGACTGAGCGACTTCACTTTCACTTTTTACTTCAATGCATTGGAGAAGGAAATGGCAACCCACTCTATTGTTCTTGCTTGGAGAATCCCAGAGACAGGGGAGCCTGGTGGGCTGCCGTCTATGGGGTCGCACAGAGTCGGGCACGACTGAAGCCACTTAGCAGCAGCAGCAGTGACTATAATGGCACCCCACTACAGTACTCCTGCCTGGGAAATCCCATGGATGGTGGAGCCTGGTAGGCTGCAGTCCATGGGGTCGCTAAGAGTCTAAGAGTCGGATACAACTGCGTGACTTCACTTTCACTTTTCACTTTCATTCATTGTAGAAGGAAATGGCAACCCATGCCAGTATTCTTGCCTGGAGAATCCCAGGGACAGAGGAGCCTGGTGGGCTGCCGTCTATGGAGTCGCACAGAGTCGGACATGACTGAGACGACTTAGCAGCAGAAGCAGCCCCCCCACTCTGAACCCTCTTCCACCTCCTTCCTCACAAGATCTCTCTGGGTTGTTCCAGAGCACTGGCTTCGGGTGCCCTGCTTTGTGCATTGAACTTGCACTGACCATTCTATTTTACATATGGTAATTTACATGTTTCAGTGCTATTCTCTCAAATCATCCCACCCTCACCTTCTCCCACTGAGTCCAAAAGTCTGTTCTTTACATCTGTATCTGCCTTTGTTGCCCTGCATGTAGGATCACTGGTACCATCTTTCTAAATTCTATATACATGCATTAATATACAGTATTTGTCTTTCTCTTTCTGACTTGTTTCACTCTGTATAATAGGTTCTAGGTTCATCTACCTCATTAGAACTGATAAACGAGGTGACACTTTTGCTACGTATGGCACAAAATAGTCTAAGATGATTTACTACTTACCAAAGAAAATTTCAAATGTATGAGATGAAAGGAAGAAAGCACTCAGGCAAGGAATGAATCTGAAAAAAATTTGAAAAAAAAAAAAAAAAAAACAGAATTATTTTTAATCTAAAATCTGGTATCAAAGTTTAAAAAAATGTGGAGAATAATCATATTTAGAAAAGGATGATAAGAGTAGAATACTGGAAACTAAAAAAGCTTATTTCTGAAGTTAAAAATGATTACAGAAACTGAATGAATTAAGACCTATTCCAAGCTACAAAAAGCACCATACATAAAGAAAGGAGAAAATGTGAATCTTTTTTTTTTTTTAAAAAAAGTGTGTTCCTTTAAAAATGCTATCCAATACAGTGGATAAGAATCTGCCTGACAATGCAGGGGACTTGGGTTCTATCCCTGGTTCAGGAAGATCCCACAAGTACAAGCAACTAAGCCTGTGCACAACTACTGAGCCTGTGCTTTAGAACCTGGGAGCCACAACTCCTGAGACCACGGCACAGCACAGCCAAAAAAATTCGTTAAAAAAAAAAAAAACTGCTACCACAGAGTGACACTCTAGAGTCAGTCATTTCTTGCCCCAGGTCTCTTCTTCCCTGACCTCTATCTTATGATAGGACAAGGGAAGGGGGTCACTCACAACTCAGTGAATCAAGCCACTGCCCCAGGCTCAAGAGGGTTTGCAAATGAAAGTCATCTTCTGCCACAACTAATAAAAAAAGACACAAGCCTTATAGACAGGAGTTTTGAAATTCTCAGCCTCCTCTATATAACTAAAAAGATCACCTGTGTCCAAACAACTGGCCACACCTGCATCGAGCTTACCCCTCTGTTCACCTCGCTCCCTATTTCATCGGGGTCTCGGTGTCTCTTTCTCCCCCTCTGCTCTCCTGCTGTTAGTCTCCTATTTCCTCCCTCACACGTGGCCTGTCCCAGGCGGCTGCAATTCGTTCCCCCTCGAAATGCTCTCTCCAATCCTCCTGAGTCTTTCAAAAATCCACACCTGTCTGCCTCTCTCTTCCCCCATTTCGGCTCCCTCTCTGCGCTCCAGATTACTCCCCTTCTCTCGCTGTGACTCTCCCTTCCTCCCCACTCTCTGGCAGGCCATGTGGCTATGCTTCCTTCCAGCCCCTACACCATAAAACCGGCCACGTCAGATTGAGAGTTGAACCCTTGTGGCAGGACTCCAACCGGGTGAAAACACAACTCGGGACTCTAACCCAAGAGGCCTGGACTCAAACCCGGCTGAAACCCTGTTAGGGACTCTCCACCTCTGACGTCCCTCATCGCCCTTCGCCTCCCCGCTCCCATCACTGAGACAGGGCAGTTCTCCCTATGCTGTTTTCCAATCCCTGGAGACCTGGCTTTCTAATTTATTAATACTTCTCTATTTTACTCAGTTGGCTATTTTCAAGGCTTAACCTCTTTGACTTGACTATCCCTTTGCAAATCCCTCAGCCATTCTCAATTTTCCCACTGGTTCTCCCTGATGCTTTTCTCCTCAGTTTCAGTTATTTCTCTCAGACCTTCTGATTCTGCTTCTCCTGATCCGCCTGCCGCCTGAATTTACTGAGTGGGCGACAGAACGAAACGCCCCCGGACCGGAAGAGCACCTTTTCCGACCGAGTTGAATTCGGCATGGAGCAGCACTGGCTGTCACATGGCTGGCCCAGGTCACCTACCCTATGCGGGGTGAGGGGACGGGCTGAGAGGAAAGGGGGCCGCTGCGGGGCAGAAGGACCGGCCTCAGGAGACGCGAGGACAGAGGGGCTGGGAGGGAGGGGGGGCCGCCTCTCCGGAATCCCAGGACCGGGGAGAGGGCGCGCGGCCTATCCGGGCTTTGCCTCCAGCGGTCGAGAAGGCGACGCGGCGGGCGCGACTCCAACTCAGAGGTCAAAAAGGGTTTTATGCAGGAAAATGTCGCCAGAGGCGGTGTCTACGCGCACCGAGGGCCGAAACCGCCTCAGCAACACTTAAAACCCAAACGAAAAGATAACTGGGCCGTAACGGCAGCGGCAGCGTTTATTCGGGGCCGAGCACCGGGCGCCAGGGTTTTCAGGTCGCTGGCAATTCCCACACCAGGAGGACCAGTGAGCGGGGGCGGAGGTGGGGATTGGAGGGGTGGCGAGCTCTGCAAACTTACTCTAGAAGGAAGCTTACGCGCCGCTCGGGGACCTCGGCTCCACGCTCTCCCACTTCCGGCTCTGTGGGAAAGAGCTTTTGGTTTTAGAGCTGCGGCTTCCGACCAGGGGCGGGGCGAGCACTCTCTGTGCGCAGAGTTCCTGGGAGGGGCGGGGCGCGGAGGGGGGCGGGGCCTGTTACCTTGACAGCATTAAGTTACGGTCTGTAACACTGCGCAGGTAAAAGCTTCAAGTTATGCCGGAAGACAAGATACTTCCTCTTAAGACTAAAAGGGCTTATTCTCAATAAAAAGCTTTTTTTCACAGCATGTTGTGCTCAGATCCTGCTAGTGAGGCTGAAGCAACTCAGGGATCTGGGAACTGGGGCAGTTTTAAGAAACAAGAATGGGACTAGTCTCTATATTACAAATACAAAACTCTGCCTGGGTAGAAATGGGCTATTCCCTACTCACACCCTACAAAACAGCAAACTTCGCATAGTGCTGAGTTCAACAAACTCAGGGTCAGTACCTGTGTGTCTGAGATGGAGGACTTAAGGGATGTGATCATTTGGGTCACTAACCACAGCCTTTTAACAGCAAGACACTTTAAATGATTAAAAACTGCATTATTGTTTCTCATATCCAACGTGTTTTAATTATTTCCCCTTTCTAAACCCAACTCTTTAAACAGTGTCAAAAAGGGGGTTGTATAAGCAACTCTTACAATGACAAATATCATTGTGTAAGTTTAAGCTACAGAGAAAAAATCACCTGATACGTATACTGTGAAACGATTATCACAATGAGTTTGCCTAGCATCCATAATTTCAAATCAGTTCAGTTCAGTTCAGTCGTTCAGTCGTATCCGACTCTTTGCGACCCCATGAATTGCACCACGCCAGGCCTCCCTCTCGATCACCAACTCCCAGAGTTCACTCAGACTCACGTCCATCCAGTCAGTGATGTCATCCAGCCATCTCATCCTCTGTCATCCCCTTCTCCTTCTGCCCCCAATCCCTCCCTGCATCAGAGTCTTTTCCAATGAGTCCGCTCTTCGCAGGAGGTAGCCAAAGTACTGGAGTTTCACCTTCTTCCTTCCAAAGAAATCCCAGGGCTGATCTTCAGAATGGACTGGTTGGATCTCCTTGCAGTCCAAAGGACTCTCAAGAGTTTTCTCCAACACCACCGTTCAAAAGCATCAATTCTTCGGCACTCAGCCTTCCTCACAGTCCAGCTCTCACATCCATACATGACTACTGGAAAAACCATAGCCTTGACTAGACGGACCTTAGTCGGCAAAGTAATGTCTCTGCTTTTCAATATGCTATCTAGGTTGGTCATAACTTTTCTTCCAAGGAGTAAGCGTCTTTTAATTTCATGGCTGCAGTCACCATCTGCAGTGATTTTGGAGCCCAGAAAAATAAAGTCTGACACTGTTTCCACTGTTTCCCCATCTATTTCCCATGAAGTGTTGGGACCAGATGCCATGATCTTCATTTTCTGAATGTTGAGCTTTAAGTCAACTTTTTCATTCTCCACTTTCATCTCATCAAGAGGCTTTTTAGCTCCTCTTCACTTTCTGCCAAAAGGGTGGTGTCATCTGCATATCTGAGGTTATTGATATTTCTCCTGGCAATCTTGATTCCAGCTTGTGTTTCTTCCAGTCCAGGGTTTCTCATGAAATTAAAAGATGCTTACTCCTTGGAAGGAAAGTTATGACCAACATAGATAGCATATTCAAAAGCAGAGACATTACTTTACCAACAAAGATCCGTCTAGTGAAGGCTATGGTTTTTCCAGGGGTCATGTATGGATGTGAGAGTTGGACTGTGAAGAAGGCTGAGTGCCGAAGAATTGATGCTTTTGAACGGTGGTGTTGGAGAAGACTCTTGAGAGTCCCTTGGACTGCAAGGAGATCCAACCAGTCCATTCTAAAAGAGATCAACCCTGGGATTTCTTTGGAAGGAACGATGCTAAATCTGAAACTCCAATACTTTGGCCACCTCATGCAAAGAGTTGACTCATTGGAAAAGCCTCTGTAGCTGGGAGGGATTGGGGGCCGAAGGAAAAGGCAAGGACAGAGGATGAGATGGCTGGATGGAATCAGCAACTCAATGGACATAAGTTTGGGTAAACTCCGGAAGTTGGTGATGGACAGGGACGCCTGGCTTGGTACAGTTCATGAGGTCGCAAAGGGTCAGACATAACTGACTGACTGAACTGAACTGAAAAGACAAGGAAATAGAAACATCAGAGGATACATCACCAAATTGGCTTCTGACCCACATGCAGACTGGAGCAGCCCTGGGAAGTCCCAAGACACAGCACATCAGGAGTCTGAACTGGGTAAAGATCCCCGGCAACCTGTCCACTCCATGAGTGGGGCTTTAACACTGCAGTTTGGGGTTCCTGCTTATCATCCCAGGATGCAGACTGATATCATCAATCTGTGAGCAAACAGCAGCTCTGGTTTCATCTTAATGCTGTTTGTTTTGTCTTATGAATCTTGGTAGTTCCTAAGCCTGGGGCTGGGTTGGTCAGAGCCTCTTTGAACAATCTCAAAGGTGAACAATCTCAAGATTTGTGTGCTAACTTATCTATGGTGCTGCAAGCCTTGCACTCACAGCAGGCAATCAGGGTACTCACAGTCAGGATGTGTCCAGGCAGGTTGGAGGCAAGCACAGAGGAATGCACTGCTTTGTCTTGAAGCCTAAACAGGACTATTTCTTTAATTTCCCTAACATCCTGGTGGCCGCATGGTAAAAAGTTAGCTTGCCAATGTGGGAGACTTGGGTCCGATCCTTGTTCTGGGAAGATCTCACATGCCAGGGAGCAACTAAGCTGAAGAACAGATACTGAGCCTGTGTAGCGAAACTAGTGAAGCACGTGTGCCTAGAGCTGGTGGTCCATAACCAAAGAAGCCACTGCAATGAGAAGCCATGCACCCTGCAAGCAGAGAGTAGCCCCCACTTGTCTCAAATAGAGAAATGGCCAGACAGGAAATAGACACCCAGTACAGCCAAAAAAAAAAAAAAAAAAAATACCCAAAAAGCCTTGCCTTTGTCTCTGTGGGCACTAAAGCACCACTGGAGGGTGATGTACATTTCACAGGTCAAAGAACAGAGCAGGAAGTTGAAGAGAAGAAAAATCTCCTGTGAGAGTTCACACAGAACTCTCACACTTCAAGAGTTTCCCAAACACAGTGAATGGTGTGGCTTCCTCTCTGTCCTTGTGACAGCTGACCTGAAATCACAAGGTTGATCCTTGTTGATCCTTGTTGATCCTTTCCCATTCATCTCATTTTCTGCTAATTAGCACCTCATTCTACACGATCCAGGGATCTTTCTTGTGCTACAAAGATAGAGGTATGATTTAGGTCAGAATCAGAAATTCCTGCTCAGAAGAAACGTCATACTTGGCTTCTTCCAGAATCCAAACTTCTTTTTTAAAAATAAATGCATTTGCTATCTTTAATAATTTTCTTTATTCATTTACTTTGGCTGGAGTGAGTGCTCCTTGCTGCTTGGACTTTTCCCCAAGTTGGGCAAGTAGGGGTTACTCTCCAGTTGCAGTGTTTGGGCTTCTCATTTGCTTTGGCTTCTCCTGGGTGCACGGGCTTCAGTAGTTGTCCCATGCGGGCTCAGTAATCGCAGCTTCAGTAATCGCAGCTTCCAGGCTCTAGAGTGCTGCTTTAGTAGTTCTGGCCCACAGGCTTAGCTGCTCTGTGACGTGGGATCTTCCAGACCAGGGATCAAACCTGTGTCTCCTGCATTGGCAGGTGGAAAATCCCAGCTCTTTTGTCAGTCAAGAAGTGAGGACATTATGACAGACAGAAAAATATTTCACAAATTACTTTACTATTTGCCTCCGTTGGAATGCACAGGGAACAGTATAATATACAGTATAATATGTATCAGGTGGAGAAGGCAATGGCACCCCACTCCAGTATTCTTACCTAGAGGATCCCATGGAGGGAGGAGCCTGGTAGGCCGCAGTCCATGGGGTCGCTAAGAGTCGGACACGACTGAGCGACTTCACTTTCACTTTTCACTTTCATGCATTGGAGAAGGAAATGGCAACCCACTCCAGTGTTCTTGCCTGGAGAATCCCAGGGATGGGGGAGCCTGGTGGGCTGCCGTCTACGGGGTCGCACGGAGTCGGACACGACTGACGTGACTTAGCAGCAGCAGCAGCATGTATCAGGTGTCTAGTTCCTTTCCTAGAGTTATTGAACCAAGAACACAGGGGTATGAAACAGGCAACTGGATATTTCAAAGTTTGAAATCAGCTTTATAAACACTCAAGCTCTGGAAAAACTCCTTGTGTATCACACAGTGGTCAGGTCATCAGAAGGAAAGACAGGTTTGAACTCCCGATGCCAAACACAAAGCCTTACATGTCCGAGTGAACAAGGTTTTCATCTCAGTCAAGAAAAACAGGGCTCCCAAGAGACAGTGAGGGAAAATGCAGAGATATCCCAAAGTAGATCCCTACTTCAGAGGGAAGTGATCCTCACCCACAGACAGCAGGTTCCTGAGGGTCGCCACCATCACAACCTTCTACAAGGTCCTCTGGGCAGGGTCCATACAGTCCCACTCCTTGGGAGTGAAATCTATGAACACATCCTTGAAGGTCAACTGTGCCTGACATGAAAACACATTTCACCAACGGGCCCTGAGGAGAGTTCTTATTTTCATAGAAAAGGAGAAGAAGTGAGACAGGTAAGGTCAATTCAGCTGAAGTAATATTCTGATACATCCATGCAAATCTATGTGGAGCAAATTGTTGCTCTCTAATTTAATTTCCTGTTTTTTCATAAGATGATGATATCCTCCAATCAACATGAATTCATCATGGGTATGGACAAAACGAAAAATATACACATTCCAATCAACAGTGGGTCGTTGATGCAGAAATGTTATGTTCTACACACTGAGTGACATTCACTATCTAGATGAGTTACAGCAAGACTGCTGTCTTCAGAGAGGACAAAGTCCACAGTGGCTTTAAAAGAACACAGACTGTGAGGATGGTGTCATCATCACACTGATGAGAGGTGTCTCAACACTTCATACACACTAAGCATTACTCTAAAGACTTTACCCATATGAACTTGTCATCAACATAACAGCAACAGTAGAGAAAGATCTGTGTCCATCTTACTGGGGAGAAAGCTCTGTCACCCTAATAAATAGCTCCAGTCAAACAGTTAAGTAATGAGGCAACATCACCTGAGCTCAGGTGGTTGGGAGAGACAACTGAACCTAAGGAATCAGAGAATTAAGTAACAGTATAAAAGACCATCCCCAGAGAGTTCCTTGAGAATACCCGAAACAAGTTCAAGGGAGCTGAAGTGCAATGGAACAGCATAAATAGTCACTGTACAGGGTCACCCCTCTACCCCCACAACCCACACAATGTCAGTAATCTGACTACTGTTTACATTATTCATGTGGTGAGGTGCAAAATATTAAAGGCCATGAAATACACACTTAAGATACAACTGTAACTGCTCTAAGCATAAACCGCATTTATGAGATGGTTTTGTACTAAAATCATGGAGTTACATATCCATGCACTCATGCATGCACATGGAAACACAATTGACTGAAACAAGAAGAGTTGTCTTTATTTTTTTCTTTCGTTCAATCAAAAGTTATTGAGTATCAACTCTGTGTCCCTAACTGGGAGTGTAGCAGTGAACATGATGGAGCTTACCATCCAGCAGCCAGCCGGCGCATTACATCCATAATTTTAACATCACTATTGTTACATGTGCTCTGAAACAGGCCTGGTGCTAAGAGAAGATTCAACAGAAAGTCTGGACCTACATGGAGAAGTCAGACAAGGTCTCTGTGAGGAAGAAACACTTAGGATTGGCAAGGTGGAAAATGGAAGAGTTTTTTAAGCAGAGAGAAGAGCCTGAGTGCTCTGACACAGAAGATATTTACTGAACAGAAAACTAGCCATTGTGACTGCAACGTGGGAACGAGGATGGGATAATGCCAGGTAGAGGCTGATTTCTGCAAGGCATATAAATTGAGGACATTATTTCAAAAGCAACTGGACATGACTTAAGAATCTGCAGGAGGAAAGTTAGAGGTTTAGGTTTGTTTTTCAGCACTCACTCTGCTATGTGAGGAGGTTGGTGTTCAGTTGGCTCAGTCATGTCAGACTCTTTGGGACTCCATGGACTGTAGCCTGCCAGGCTCCTCTGTCCATGGGATTCTCCAGGCAAGAAAACTGGAGTGGGCGGCCATTCCCTTCTCCTATATTTTGGCATCTTTGGGACATTAAAAGTGAATCAAATGTAAGTTTGATTCAGTAAGTTTGTTAACATTCTATTTCCTTTTCACAGCTTATTTGGTTTGTTTATGCTGGGCCTTTGTTGCTGTGATCCAGCTCTCTCTACTTGTGGCCGCACTGCATGGAGTTGTGTCTGCGGTGCCCAGGCTTCTCATTGCAGTGGCTTCTCTTGTTTCGGAAGACAAGCTCAAGCATGCGGGCTTCAGTAGTTAAGGATTCCGGGCTCCAGAGCACCGTCACAGTAGTTGTTGGGCATGGGCTTAGTTGCTCTGAGGCATCTTCCAAGAATTGGGATGGAACCCATGTCCCCTACATTGGCAGACACATTGCTATCCACTGTATCACCAGGGAAGTCCTCAACATTATCTTATACTATTAAAAACATAAAAAGTAGTGCAAGCAGAAAATAATACAGAAAATACTTTAATGCCAATCTGTATAAAATACCTATATTTAAACATAATATGACGGCGTCCCCGGTGGCTCAGTGGTAAAGAGTCCACTGACCAACGTAAGAAACACAGGTTGTTGCCTGGTCCGGTAAGATCCCACATGTTGAGGGGCAACTAAGCCTGTGAATCGCAACTCCTGAGCCAGAGCTGTAGAGCCCAGGAAGTTAAACTACTGAAGCTGGTGTGCTCTAGAGCCTGGGCTGCAAGACAAGAGAAGCCACCACAATGAGAAGCTTGCGCACCGCAACCAGAGTGGTCACCGCTCTCCAGAACTAGGGAAAAGACACTGAAGCAACGAAGTCAGAACAGGAAGTCAATATATTTTAAAAATCATAATGTGATTTTTATCATTAATTTTAGGTATGTACTTATTAACAAACCCCAAAATTTATTATTTTATTCCACTAAGAAAATACTGAATCAAGATTCGTAAAGTTGGAGAATTCCCTCATGGTCCAGTGGTTAAGATCTCTCACTTCCACTGCAGGGTTTCAGGTTCGATCCCTACTCAGCAAACTAAGACCCTGAAAGCTGAATCATGTGCTCAAAAAGAAAGAAAAAAAATTAGTAAGGCCGATTTCACAGTTTAAATTAGGGGATGTAATAAAACACTCCCTAGCCCGGCCATCTCTTTCTGAACGTTCCATTCCATTTCCAAACACTTAAGTTTTCAGGGAGGTGCTCATTTAGTTTTAAATGTACTATAAAGAGTCAGAACTGATTTCCCCTCATTGGCCTCTTTGGCAGATTTCACCGTGTACTGTACATATTAATACCTGAGGTCCACCTACAGCTGCTTTACCCTAATTGACAAGAGAGCAGACAGCGCATCCACATAGGCCTAAGCAACCGCTGCTGCCCAACAGCACCGAGACCCCGTCTCCAACCCATGGGTGAGAAGCCCTGCCCAGGATGGCGCCCTCCTCACAAGGGCCAGGTCACCAGGTCATGGGGAGATGGGATCTAAGTGGAGACAACAGACCCTGAAGGAAGGCCCCGGGTGAGTGTGCATGTACAGGAGTCAGACAGGATACTTCAGAGTCAGACACGATTAGCAAGTCCACAGAAGGGCATTTCAGAAAGGCAGTGTGAGAATCCACTGAGACTATGACCTTACCTGAGAAAGAGCCATGCCTGACTCCTGTTCTTTCCTCTTCTGTGCTTTTCGACTATGAGTCTTCACAGTTCTATCATGAAAGTGGAAAACATGCCGTTTAATGCTTAGGGTCAACACATTCCCTTCCTGAGCCCTAATCACACACACAGAGAAGCCCTCACAGTGCGGAATGGACAGTTCTCTGTGCCCACCGTCTCAGGAGGAACTCAGGATGGTCAACTTCCACACAGAGTCCAACATGGGACTTTCCCACACTTTCCCTCGGATCACACTTCCCTCTTGCTGAGGCCTTATGTACACAGAAGCAGGGGGCACCTCCAGTGACCTCACGATCCCCTTCAGGTCACACAGAAGGCCCTGGTCCAGCCTCACTCAGAGTAGAGCGCCCTCCTCTCCCCCAGGGCTTGATCTCTGTCTCAGAAGTGGAGGTTAAGAGCCCTGGTGCTCAATGCAGGATCCAGATCGGAATCATCCATGGCCTGTGCACATTCCTGGGCTGAGGCCCCACTCGAGATCTTGAGGGGCGTGACTTTTGGGGGAGGGGTACAAAACATGTCCTGGCAAAATGCCTCATGATCTCATTTGAAGTCTGGGTTGATCACTAGTGAAGGATTAAGGCCAGGCCACCTCCCACTTTCTTCTTTTCCAGCTTTACTGAGACTAACGAGAAGGGTTATGTGTACATATACCATACACCATGTGATCATGTCACACGTGTACCCTGTGAAATATTTATCACAATCAACGAAGCAACACATCCACCACTCCCAAATGCCCATGTTCTGTGTGTGGTGAAAACACTGACGACGGACTCTCTTGACAAATTCCCAGCATGCAGTAACAGAACAGGATTAACTATGGTCAGCGTGCTGCACACACCTCCCCAGGACGCACTTATTTTACAACTCAAACTCTGTACCACCCTTCAACCATCATCTTCCCAACCTCCCCAGCTCCCAGCCCCAGATAACCACCATCCCACTGTCTGGTACTAGTGAGTTTCACTTTCTTACATTCTACATATAAGCAAGCAAAAACAATATCAGTCTTACCCTGTCTGTCCTAATTCACTTAGCATAATATTCTCTACATTCATCCAAGCTGTCCCAAATGACAAAAATCTCCAACTACACGGGAAGGGATAAGAAAACCCTCCTCAGTGATCAATGCAAGGAAATAGAGAAAAACAATAGAATGGGAAGACTAGAGATCTCCTGAAGAAAATTAGAGATACCAAGGGAACATTTCATGCAAAGATGGGCACAATAAAGGACAGAAATGGTGTGGACCTAGCAGAAGCAGAAGATATTAAGACGTGGCGAGAATACACAGGAGAACTGTACAAAAAAGATCTTCACGACCCAGATAACCACGATGGTGTGATCACTCACCCAGAGCAAGAAATCCTGGAATGCAAATTCAAGTGGGCCTTAGTAAGCACCACTATGAACAAAGCTAGTGGAGGTGATGGAATTCCAGCTGAGCTATTCCAAATCCTAAAAGATGATGCTGTGGAAGTGTTGCACTCAATACAACAGCCAATCTGGAAAACTCAGCAGTGGCCACAGGACTGGAAAAGGTCAGTTTTCATTGAATCCCAAAGAAAGGCAATGCCAAAGAATGTTCAAACTACCACACAATTGCACTGAGCTCACATGCTAGCAAAGTAATGCTAAAAGTTCTCCAAGCCAGCCTTCAACAGTATGTGAACTGTGAACTTCTAGATGTTCACGTTGGATTCAGAAAAGGCAGAGGAACCAGATATCAAATTGCCAACATCCACTGGATCATCAAAAAAGCAAGAGAGTTCCACAAAAACATCTACTTCTGCTTTATTGAATAGGCCAAACCCTTTGACTGTGTGGATCACAACAAACTGTGGAAAAATCTTAAAGAGATGGGAATACCAGACCACTTGATCTGCCTCCTGAGAAATCTGCATGCAGATCAAGAGGCAACAGTTAGAACTGGACATAGAATAACAGACTGGTTCCAAATTGGGAAAGGAGTTCATCAAGGCTGCATACTATTACCCTGCTTACTTAATTTACACGCAGAACACATCATGCAAAATGCTGGGCTGGATGAATCACAGGCTGGAATCAAGATTGCCGGGAAAAATATCAGTAACCTCAGACATGCATATGACACCACTCTTATGGCAGAAATTGAAGAAGAACTAAAGAGCCTCTTGATGAAAGAGAGAGAGTGAAAAAGTGGGCTTAAAACCCAACATTCACAAAACTAAGATCATGGCATCCAGTCCCATCAGTTCATGGCAAATAGCTGGGGAAACAGTGGAAACAGTGACAGACTTTATTTTGGGGGGCTCCAAGATCACTGCTTATGATGGCTGCACAAATGAAATTAAAAGACGCTTGCTCCTTGAAAGAAAAGCTATGTCTATGACCAACCTAGACAGCATATTAAAAAGCAGAGATATTACTTTACCAACAAAGATCTGTCTAGTCAAAGCTATGGTTTTTCCAGTAGTCATGTATGGATGTGAGAGTTGGAGTATAAAGAAAGCTGAGTAGCGAAGAATTGATGCTTTTGAACTGTGGTGCTGGAGAAGACACTTGAGAGTCCCTTGGACAGCAAAGAAATCCAACCAGTCAATCCTAAATGAAAGCATTCCTGACTATTCATTGAAGTATTGATGCTGAAGTTTCGTGAAACTTCAGTACTTTGGCCACCTGATGCAAAGAACTGAGTCACTGGCAAAAACCCAGATGCTCGGAAAGATTGAAGGTGGGAGAAGGGGATGACAGAGGGTAAGATGGTTGAATGGCATCACTGATGCGATGGACATGAGTTTGAGTAAGTTCCAGGAGTTGGTGATGGACAGGGAAGCCTGGTGTGCTGCAGTCCATGAGCTGACAAAGGGTCAGACATGGCTGAGCAACTAAACTGAACTGAATATTCCGTTACAAATATGTGTGTATATTTGCCTGGGTTACCAATGAGGATTTCCCTGGGAGCTCAGAAGGTAAAGAATCTGCCAGCAATGCAGAAGACCCAGATTCGATCCCTTGGTTGGAAAGATCCCCTGGAGAAGAGAATGGCAACCCACTCCAGTACTCTTGCCTAGAGAATTCCATGGACAGAGGAGCCTGGCAGGGTACAGTCCCTGGGGTCACAAAGAGTGTGACATGCCTGAGTGACTAACACTTACACTTACATGTTTTCAACCTGGATCCTGGGGCTCTTTAATCAATAGAAATAGTTATGAGACCAGAGGGGAATTTCAAGAAAGGCTTTACTGGGACTCTTGCTGCAGTAAGGAAAGACAGAAAAAGAAGCGTGTGCCCTTGCTCCTCCCAAAAAGGGTGGTGAGCTGATCCCTTTGGTTAAGGCAGGAAGGAAGCTGAGGTGATCTGCCCCGCCTCGGGCCCCCTGGTGGTGCAGTCAGCATGGATCACGGGAAGTGACATGATTTTGCTTCTGGAGCCTCAGAAATCAAGCTTGGTTTGTGGTCCTTTTACTTATTGTTCAGAATTGCTGCCCGCTCATGAATGTGGGTATAGTTTCTTTGTTCAATTACACTTTCTTTGTGGCCTGTTGCCCGAGAAGAGGTTCGTCCAGGTGCAAGAACTGCAGTGAAAGGTCCCAGGACCCAGCCTGTCTCATACACACATCACGGTTTCACCATCCACTCGGCTGAGAACAGACTTTCAGGTTGTTTCTACAACACATGGCTGTTGTGAATCATACAGTATGGGTTACGGGAGTGCAGATTACTCCTTCAAAATACTGATTTTTGCACAGGACTTCCCTGGTGGTCCAGTGGTGAAGAACCTGCCTAGCTCTGTGGGGGATGTGGGTCCAATCGCCAGTGGGGGAACTAAGATCCCACAGGCCGCGGAGCGACTAAGCCTGAGCACCACTCTAGAATTTCAGTGCACTGAAACCAAAGATCCTGCAGGACGCAGGCAAAGCCAAATACATAAACAGTTTTTAAAATTTTCCTTTTCTTAGCTACATAATTAGAAGTGAGACTGCACGATCCTATGCATGTTCTATGTTTAGTCTTTGGGTAACTATGTACTGTTTTCCATGTACCATTTGCATTGCCTTCAACCATTTACAACCACTAACTGTACTGTGCGTGTACATGGCAGACGCCCGAGACCTGTAAAGATGATGAGAGAACAGTAGAGGAATCTGCTGTGCTGGCAGCAACAAGTAGCAGTTGTGTCATCTCCAGAATAAGCCTCTGTACTACAGGTTGCTGTGGAGCTGATAATCCTCGGATTCTAAGAACAAGCCTTCACTGCATCATGCAAAACTTCTGCCATCAAAGCTGAGGCCCAACCATTACCCTCAGAGGCTGAAAGAAACTTCCAAACCTGCATCTGGGCCAACACACTCCCCAGAGACCTACTAATAATCCACCCATCCTGCTATGCAATCCCCAGAAGGTTCCAAGCCTTAACAACTCCTGTGTTAATGATGGAATAATATACACGAAGACGCCCAAACACCAACCAGACTCAAGACATCGTATCAGTCACAGGGACCCCAGCAGCCCCAAACTGTCAGCACCAAAATCTAATAATAGGAGACAGATGTGTAGGCTGATGCACACGCCCCAGTGCCGCTTCACCATCTTCCAAGGAACACGCCAATCTCTTTTTTTACCTTCCATCTGAAATCTTTTTCATTAGTAACTCAAACTAACAGAAAAACTATAGGTAATCCGCAAAGTGATTTCTGGAATTTTAATGACGGTTATTCTATGGACCTGATTCTAGCCCTCCCTAAAGACCCCACTGAATCCACTGTGTGGAGGGGGTGCTGTGGGGCACCTCCTGGATCCCAACCCCCTTCTCTGAGACCACTGTGCCCATCCCCCTGCACCCAGACCTCCCTGTGGGCTCAGCTCAGGCCTTGATTCTAACACACTGCACGCTAAGAGTCCTCAACCCAATTCCACTTCCTTCCTTCCTCCACAGGTGTGCTCATGTGTTTCCCAACGAAACCCAGTCATGTAAACATCAGTCACAGCATCTGTGTCCCAGGGAAACTGAGCTAAGACACTATGGCATGCCCACCATTCCACGCAGCCCACAATTGGCCATGAGCCCACATCCAGGTCCTCCAGGTAGAACTGAGCCCACCTTTGTCAACAGTTCCACACACCCCGTGATCCCACAAGTATGAATATCTCTCTCTTTCTCTCTCACACACACACATACACACATACACACACACACACCCATTCACTGGATTCATCCAGAGCCCTACTCTTCCTCCCACAGCCCTCCTGGAGACTCTGACAAGCTCCCCTTCACTTTCCCCCCATTTTCTACCTCTTCATGCATGGTTGAATAAGAGGGCTAAACAGCAGAGACCAAGGGCATGAGCATCGCAACAGAGTTGCCAACAAGCTGCAAATCCAAGGACACTCGGCACTCAGTACAGAGACCAAGAAGCTGGCCCTCCTGGGAAAACTTGCCAGTAACTTGGGACATCAGAAAATTTTACAGGCCCTTGAGATTTGGTTGGATTGAGCTCAGTGAAGAATTAACAAAGATAGAGAGACCCCGGTCTCACGGACCCCTGTCCTCCCCAGTGAGAGCTAACTGGAAGATATCCCCGATCTTTAAGGACAGGGGGGACTCCCTCATATTCCCTTGGATTCCAAACCTTCTGGCCACTCTAACCACAGTAAACTCAGCATCCCCTGATCTGAGCAGATAAACTGCTGGAAGGCAGAGCTGCTGTCTAAGATGGCAACCAGTCCCTGGGTGGACAGAGCTTAGAAGACCTGGGGGCTGCAGTGAGCAGTGACACAGCAGACTAAAACATGGGGACACCTCAAGACACTAGATCTATTGGGCTCATTAGGACTCCCCATATCTTTTTCCTTTTCAGTGATTAAGTGTCCACATGGGGTAAGGATCAATTAGAGTTGAAATGTCTAGAACAGATACAGGAACCATCATCACCTACCTTGTCCCCTCTGTCTCCCCTGAGAATTCTTCAGCCCAACCCACATTCCCAGTCCTCACCCCCAGAGTGAGATGCTGTGAGCATCCAGGGGGGAAGAGGAACATGGTGCATCCTTCACTGAAGGGAAAAGAGGAAAGACTCCAAACAGTCAAAGGACAAGGGCATTTCTGATGAAGGTGATTAATATAGAGGCAGGAAAGCTGGTTAATGTGACAGAGAATATGGGAAGGAGACGGGGAGACCTCGCTGGCCTAGACCTGAAGGAACAGAAAGAGCAAGGGCCACGGTGTTTAATGACCAAAGGCAGGTGTAGAAACTAAGATCCGAGACAGAGAAGGTTTTGGTGTCTATGAACAAGGGCTAAGTGAATGTGACCGGGACAGACTGACCATGAGAACGGGGTCAGCTCCCAGGATGAGGCTGGAGACACTGGCAGCGACCTGAGGGTGACAAAGGGCTGTGGAGCCACCTGAGGAGTCAGGATGCTGCCCTGAGGACACGGGGAAGCCAGTGGAGGTGGGAGGCCTCCCTGCAGATTGACCCTTATTCATAGAAGACATCTGCTGATAATCTATCTCACTCTAAGCATATGTTCCCGCCTCCATCTTACTGTTGTCCTTTTTCATTTTGCAAAACTGGGACCCATTTCAAATTCTAGTAACAACTGGGCTCTCCCTCCAAGAAGAACAGCCACACATAGTCACACACCCTATTTGGCCAATCATTTCAGCAGTCACTGTTGCTCACATTCTGGACCTGAGGGAAACATCATCAGATCACCTCATTGCTCACTAGTTACCAGATCACATAAAAGAGAGGAAAATGGAGAATCAGACAAACTGCTTAAATTAGGTCGTGACTCTTAATATGAAAGATCACTGGCATTCTTCCTAAGTACTCATCAAGACAGTCTACATCTCTTTACCAGTTACCAGAAAAATGCTTCGAACATATAACATCAAGAAGAAACAGCAAATGGGACTCAAACATGAAACAAGCCTAACGTGAATCAGCTTGTTAAAAATTTTTCCACTGAAGAATTAAGGTGTCAAGTGAAAAAAACACTTTTGAGAACACAGCATACTTAGAAAACAATGACATGAATTAACTACAGGAGGGCAACAAATCTTATTTCAGAAGCGAATAATTCTTTACGTCGGTATTGAATGACCTAATCTATCCCAAGCTACAAAAAGAATTAAATGTAAAGAAAGGAGAAAGCAAACAGGAAAATGATCACAAAGAACATATTTAATGTTCCTGGAAAAGGTACCATGTCGTAAGAGAGTCAGTCAGTTCTGCACATGGATGTTATCTTCTAATACAAATAATTATAAAAGGCACAAGCCTTACAGACAGAACTTTTGCAATTCTCATCTGTATAATGTAAAGAAACAAGTTTTAAATTTATTAGTTCCTAAAGCCAAAAATCAATGTAATGGTTTTGTCACTAAGTCTTGTCAGACTCTTGCGATCCCATGGGCTGCAGCCAGCCAGGCTCTTCTGTCCATGGGATTCTCCAGGCAAGAATACTGGAGTGGGGTGCCATTTCCTTCTCCAGAGGATCTTCACCCAGAAACTGAATTCGGGTCTCCTGAACTGCAGGCAGATTCTTTACCGACTGAGCTATGAGGTAAGGCAAAAATCAATGTATCACGACTTCATAATCCTTATCCAACCAATTCAGCACACTCCTGGATCCAGTCCCCTCCCCCACCTGCACACTACTTGTTTCCACTTCATTTAGTTCATCTGCTTCCCTACTTCTTTCCCCGTCTCCCTTTCTCTGCCCCTCTGCTCTCCGGCTGTCCTCCTTTCTGCTTCTTCCCTGACTCCCATCCGACCTCTCACTGCCATCTGTTCCTTGTAAAATGCTTCTAATCCAACCTCCTTGAGGATCCTAAATCTCCATGAATTTCTGCCTTTCTTCCTCCATCTCTGCCGTCCCTTCCTCCCAACTCTCTGGCAGCCCCAAGTGGCTATGCTTCCTTTCACCTTGCTTGCTTTCTCAGCTCCTCCAATTACTGGATGTGAGTGAAAGTCGCTCAGTCCTGATGACTCTTGTGACCCCATGGCTGTAGTCCATGGAATTCTCCAGGTCAGAGTACTGGAGTGGGTAGCTGTTCCCTTCTCCAGGGGATCTTCCCAACCCAGGGATCGAACCCAGGTCTCCCGCATTGCCAGCGGATTCTTTACTAGCTGAGCCACGAGGGAAGCTCGATCACTAGGAGTCCCGTTTCTCTCCTGCAAGGTTCCAACTCTTGTATCCCCTCTGTGGGCTCTCGGTGTGAACCGCCTCTCCACTGTCGCCCTCTTTGGGATCCGATTTACAGCCCCTCTACTTGAAGGCTATAGAAGGGGTCGGCAGAGGATCAGATGGTTAGATAGCATCCCTGGACTCAATGAACATGAATTTGAGCAAACTCTCAGAGATACAGGGGTGGCCAAGACGCGGACTGAACAACACCTTCCTATTTTGCTCACCTTTAACTCTCCGGAGATCCTGCTTTTCTCTAAACTTCTCTCCTTGCCTACCCACAACCTTCAAGACTTCCTCTTTCATGTTGCTGTCTCTTCGCAAGTTCCTCACCAATTCTCTTGTCATCGATTCTTCCTCAGGCTTTTTTCAGTTTTCTATTTCTCTCGATGTCTTTGCTTCTAATGACACCCCACCCCACCCCACCCCACCCCCACTATTTACGGGAATGGCGGCTGAACAAGAAGCCCTCCTTCTGCAACAGCCAAATTCCAGCTGGGGAATTTGGCATGGAAAAACCACAGGGGTCAAGTGGCTGGCCCAGGTCACCCACCCCGACACAGGATCAGGGGAAGGTCATTATGAAGACAAGACCCGAGGAGACACGGGCGCTGAGAGGGAGTGGATCTCAGGAGCGGGGCGCGCTCCCCAGAATCCCAGGACCTGGGAGAGGACGTGGCTTCCAGGGGCCGAGAAGGCGAGGCTGAGGACCGCGGAGCGTAAATACCTACCTCGTGGAAGAGAATTTTATGGGGTGCAGGAAGTGCAGAGGGGACAGTAAATGGTTTTAAGATGGAAGGAGATGCGAAATGCAGCGTTTCGGAGTTCCAAAAGCAGAAACCGGCTTCAGTGCAGACTTTAAACCAAAAGGGAGGCGCCCCTTCACCGCTCACGGAGACGTCTGAATTTGCTGGGGTTGGGATGGGCGCGGGGATTTAGAGGCAGCAGAGACCCTCAGACCCGGGGTACCGAAGGAAGCAGAGAGCGGCACGTGTGACTAAGAAGAAGAGAAACTCACGCCGCGCTGCTGAGACAGCTGCACCGCCGGCTCTCCGCTTCCGGATGCGGGAAGCTGCGCAGGCCGGCAGGGAAACGGCGGGGCGGCCTGGGGAAGCGGCCTAAAGGGAGACAAGCTGTCAGGGTGCGGGTCGTGGAGGGAAGCCGGGTCTGCTCTGCACCTTGCGAAGGTGAGGCGGGCGGGGCCGAACAATTCAATAGTGTAATCTCTGAGGAAGGTGACTGCAGGAAACTTCCTGGAAGGGAAGTTAAAAAGCAAAGGCATCACACTGACAACAAAAGTCCCTATACTCAAAATAACATAATGTTAGTTGCTCAGTCGTATCCGACTCTTTTCGACCCCATGGAGTGGGACTCCTCTGTCCACCAGGCTCCTCCGTCCCGGGAATTTTCCAGCCAAGAATACTGGAGTGGGTGCCTATTTCCTTCTCCAGGGGAGCTTCCTGACCTACGGATCAAACATGTCTCCTGCAATGCAGGCACATTCTTTACTGTCTGAGCCACCAGGGAAGCTCAGATACAATCTAAGTGCTATGGAAATAGATGAGATGAGTGGCAAATTCAAGTTGTCGTTTTTGGAATATCATGGAATTTTCCCCCCAATATTTTCCATGCTTCGACTGAAGCTATGGATATGCAGATAGGAAGGGTCGACTGTACTTTCTTCTCTCCAAATATCAAATTCCTAGCAAATATGTAATATCATATAGAGTTTCAAATTAAATTCACGGGTTTTTGTTTGATTTTGCTTTAACCTGTCACGAAACATACTGCCATTGAATCTTTGGATGTGGCATCTAACCAAAAACAGCTGCATATGGTAACCCTCTGTATGAGAGGTGTAAACAGGTAAGAAGACGTTTTTGTGGACTATTTTAAAAACATGATAAATGGCATTGTCAACATTATTCACGACTTAAATATTATGTATACATTACAGATCATCTCCATTTCAACAATTATGTAAGGAGAACACTAGAAAATAAAAATTTTATCATGTTCTTATGCAGTGCTTAAGCAACTGAATGTTTTATCTGAAGAGCCTATGATATAAAAATTAGAATCAAAGTTTTGCGTTTTGAATGCTGGTCCATAAAGAAGGCTGAACATACAAGAATTCATGTTTTTGGACTGTGGTGCTGAAGATGACTCTCGAGAGTCCCTTGGACAGCAAGGCGAGTCGTCTAGGACCATCAATCTCTTGGAGTTGCTTTGAGGAGGGCAGGAAGAACTCCTTCTTGAGGCCTGCCAGCCATCTTAAGAGAGCAGCTGAACTGAGCCTGAACTTTGCCCAAGAATGAGGAAACCATCATTAAAGGAAAACCAGGACTCCTTGGAGACCTCTCTCCCCACAAATGGCAAAGACTAGAGTTAGGGTCAGGCTGCCCCGGTTAGATTAACAATGAAGATATCCCCCTTGAAGTATAATCACTGTTCCCCTTTAAACTTGTTAATTCTCCCTACACCTACATGTTGTAAAACTAAATCATATACATCAAAAAAAGTTGCGAACATGTGAACACTCACTTAGTGAGGGGTATAAAACCGAGTCTCTTGAAAATGTCCGGGTCCTTGTTCGGAACTGATTCCCCTGGGACGTGCTGGGGTAATAAACTGTTCTCTACTGTCTTGACTGTCCTCCGAGGTGTGCTTTGCGACTCTGGATTCTCATTTTTCCATAACAAATCCTAAAGGAAATCAATCCTGAATATTCCCTGGAAGGACTGATGCTGAATCTGAAGCTCCAATACTTTGGCTACCTGATGTAAAGAGCCCACTCACTGGAAAAGACCCTGATGCTGGGAAAGATGGAAGGCAGGCGGAAAAGAGGATGGGATGGTTGGATGTCATCATGGACTCAATGGACAGGAGTTTGAGCAAGTTCCAGAGATGGTGAAGGGCAGGGAACCCTGCCTGGTGCAGTCCATAGGGTTGCCAAGAGCCCGACAGGACTGAGCGACTTAACAACGACTCACTCCAGTATTCTTCCCTGGGATCCCATGGACACAGGAGCCTGGCAGGCTAGAGTCCCTGGGGATCTCAAAGAGCTCTGACTGAGCACTGAGACCATTTTATATTTCTCTTTGATTCTAGTGCTCATACAAGTAACCAGCATCACTGAAAATAATCTCCTAAAATGAAGTCTTTGTAGTCAATTTACTACCATGCTCATATAAAACAGAAAAGGACAGTAATATGCTTCCCTAACTTTCGAGAAAGAACTTCAGCTCGAGCACCAGTCCCAAAGCTGAAATTCTAAACTAGTTCCTGAACACGTGATTTGATATTCATAAAATTATCAAGTGCCACGTCATCATTAAAATGACTTTTTCCTTATAAATTACTACGTATTTCATGCTCTGTATCTGTTACCTCAGGATCTTACATCAAGAGGAAATCAGACCCTGGGCTTCTCACAGCAACGGCTGAATTTATTTGGGCTAGAGGAAGGGGTCAGGGAATAGGGAGGTGTGAAGGGACTGGAGACTACGGATAGGGAGGAGAGGGGACCCCACAGGCGCAGCTTAACAGCAAAAACAAAAACAAGTACCTGACCTTTCCAATGGTTGACTGCACCTACCAAGTCTCAGCTTTGGGAATTGGCTAGCATCGAAGCAAGGATGCCACACTCCTCAGCCATTGGTATCAGAATGCCACAGCGAAGGGCGGGGTGTAGGGCACACACCTGCACCTGGGCATGTGAGGGGTCCAGCAAGCCGGCCGAGCCTGGCCAAGAAGACACCTGCTGTGTTCTTCCTTTTGGTTCCCAGGTATCTTGTCAGGGTTTAGAAGTACATGAGGGTTTTTCCCGTCTTGTGTTGCATCACTGATTCCTCATAACTGTAACAGTTTTAAAGTAAAAACTTAAAATTCTGTGGGATAATTGCATTGGAGAGAAAGGTTCCTCTTAACAGGATTCCTGCTGATGAGGCTGAAGCAGTTCAGTATGGGAACTGAAACCTGGTGTGGTGGCCGGGCTGGGGGTGGGTAGAGGTGGGTGGGAGTTGATGAGGGGTGGTGGCTGGACCCAGAAATATTCCTGCAATTAGAATTAATTTAAGCAGTTTAAGTAAACAAGAACTGGCTTTGTGCAGGGATGACAAGCTGGAATGTGAAACACACAGCTCTTAGTAACACCTCATAGTAACACCCAGAAGGAGAAAACTATCTTGACATTCCACTTCTTCAAAGATCAAGCTTATTAGTCACTGCAGCAGCCCAACCACAATGCACCCTGAGGGGAATGCAGGCTGGAGCAAAACAGGTACCATTCTGAGCTTCCGACATAGTAGCCTTGGTAAATCAGGAACAGCCTCTCGGGCCCATTGTCCTCCTCAGGAAGTCTAGGTAAGTTTAGGGGAGTCTCTCCTGGTTTTCAGATCTCCCAGTTATGGGGTGATGACCCCAAATTTTATTTTGCTGGGTATTAACAGTTAAAAGACACATGAGGATCCTGGTTGAAAGATACTAGGATTTGCTCAGTTGAAAGCCATTCAGTGACACTTCCCTGGTGGTCCAGAGATAAAGAATCCACTTGCCAACACATGGGACACAGGTTTGATCCCTGGTCTCAAGGAGATTCAGAATGCCAGTCTCCAACCAAACACCAGCCACGTTTATGTATTTTATGTACAGAATTTATAGCCCCTGCTCGCCACAAGAGAGAAAAGCCAGGGGCACAGTGAAGATCCAGCACGGTCAAAAATAAATTTTAAAAGTTATTAAAGATGAGAGAAAAAATTTCCTGTCATGAAAACTGCATTCTTCTTTATAGAAACTTTCTGTTCCATGCTTATGATGACATAGCTTCAAATACTTTTGAGAAAAACTTGTTTATATTTTAATATATGTCAGATACATATAAACATCATGAGAAACGCTGGACTGGAAGAAACACAAGCTGGAATCAAGATTGCCGGGAGAAATATCAATAACCTCAGATATGCAGATGACACCACCCTTATGGCAGAAAGTGAAGAGGAACTAAAAAAGCCTCTTGATGAAAGTGAAAGAGGAGAGTGAAAAAGTTGGCTTAAAACTCAACATTCAGAAAACGAAGATCATGGCATCCTGTCCAATCACTTCATGAGAAATAGATGGGGAAACAGTGGAAACAGTGTCAGACTTTATTTTTTGGGGCTCCAAAATCACTGCAGATGGTGATTGAAGCCATGAAATTAAAAGACGCTTACTCCCAGGAAGAAAAGTGATGAACAACCTAGATGTATATTCAAAAGCAGAGACATTACTTTGCCAACTAAGCTCCGTCTAGTCAAGGCTACGGTTTTTCCTGTGGTCATGTATGGATGTGACAGTTGGACTGTGAAGAAGGCTGAGCGCCGAAGAATTGATGCTTTTGAACTGTGGTGTTGGAGAAGACTCTTGAGAGTCCCTTGGACTGCAAGGAGATCCAACCAGTCCATTCTGAAGGAGGTCAGTCCTGCGTGTTCATTGGAAGGACTGATGTTCCATGTACTATTTACATTCCCACCAACCATTCACAAGAGTTCCTGTTTACCTGTATTGTGCAGGTATGTGGCACATGCACGTGATTTGGAAAGACATGGAGAGAACCCCACTGCACTGGCAGCAAGAAATAGCAGCTGTATCATCTCCAGAATAAGCTTTGTACTCCAGATTGCTATGAAAAT
The DNA here is from genome assembly GCF_014754425.2 of Oryx dammah. Classification (NCBI taxonomy): domain Eukaryota; kingdom Metazoa; phylum Chordata; class Mammalia; order Artiodactyla; family Bovidae; genus Oryx; species Oryx dammah. The sequence continues at coordinate 6,815,442 of NW_024070197.1, forward strand.
GATGGTCCTCAGAGTCTACGAATAATCCTTCCCTGTGCCCATGAGCTAAGTTGCTTCAGTCATGTCTGACTCTTTGCGACCCTATGGACTATAGTCCAAAGGACTCCTCGGATCATGGAGTAGGTTGCCATGCCCTCCTTCCGACTCAGGGATCAAACCCGCGTCTCTTATGTCTCCTGTACTGGCTGCTGCTGCTGCTAAGTTGCTTCAGTCGTGTCCGACTCTGCACGACCCCAGATATGGCAGCCCACCAGGCTCCCCTGTCCCTGGGACTCTCCAGGCAAGAACACTGGAGTGGGTTGCCATTTCCTTCTCCAATGCAGGAAAGTGAAAAGTGAAAGTGAAGTCGTGTCCGACTCTTCGAAACCCCATGGACTGCAGCCTACCAGGCTCCTCCGTCCATGGGGTTTTCCAGGCAAGAGTGCTGGAGTGGGGCGCCATCGCTCACTGGCAGGTGATTCTTTATCACTAGCACCACCTGGGGAGCCCGATCTTTCCTTATATCCTGAGATTTAATGGCCCCTCCCTAACGAAATCCCTCGGCCATCAAAGTTTAGCACCATGTTCCTTCTAGGTTGAAAGACCCTTATGGAATTTCATCTGGTTCAACACACTCTCCACACATTCAGTAATAATCCACCCATCGTGCTATGCAATCCCCAGAAAGATTCCAAGGTTTAACAACTCATGCATTTATGATGGAATAATACACATGAAGGTGCCCGAGCAGCAAACCGGATTCAAGACAGCTTCTTATCAGTCACAGTGACCTCAGCCAGCCCCCAAAACTGTCATCTCCAAACTCTAATAATAAAAAGAAGATGTGTATGCTGATGCACATGTACCAGTGAGACTTCAACAACCTCCAAAGATACACTCCAAGGTCTTTTTTTCCTTCCAAATCCAGCAGAAACCTTCTTCATTACAACTCAAAATCACAGAAAATAGTAAAAGTAACCAACAATATCATCTCTGGGATTTTACCAACAGTTATTTTAAGGTTTCATAGTGATTCTTGCTCTTCCAAAAGACATCACAAAATCCACTCCATGGAGTTGATGCTGTGGAGAACCTTCTGGATCCCACCTCCAGGACCAATGCACCCATCCCTCCCTGTGGGCTCAGCTCAGGCCTTGATTCTAACACACTGCAGGGTAACATTCCTCTTCCCAATTCCACTTCCTTCCTTCCTCCACAGGTGTGATCATGACCTTCCCAATCAACCAACACACACAAACCTCAGTCACAGCATCTGTGTCCCAGGGAAACTGAGCTAAGACACTGCGGCATGCCCACCCTTCCAGGCAACCCACAATTAGCCATGATCCCACATCCAGGTCCTCCAGTCAAAACTGAGACCACTCTTGTCAACAGTTCCACACAACGTGATCCCACAACTGTTGCAGGGAAGAGCCAATTCTGATTCCAAGTTGAAACGGTTTCTTTGCCTTGCTTCTCAGTGCTGTGGTTATTGTAATCCTCCATAATGGCTGGCCTCAGGGGACCCTACCTCTTGGCCTGACTGTTAAACTAAAGTGCCTTTGTTGAGCTCACAGGGAGATACTCTAACCTCCCAACCTGTGAATGGCTGCAGGAAAGAAGAGATGAACACAGAAGGCTGGCTCTCCCTGAGGTGTACTGCAAGACTGATGGCCCTTTACTGATGGCCCTTTTTACCTTACTTCTCCACTGCCTCTCCCTCTCGATCCTCCCTTCTGACTTTATTTCCTCACTGCTTCTTTCTCTGGTTTCATAAAAGAATCTGGCATCCAGACACCAACAAGATGGCTATTGTGAGATATTAGTTAGCCATCTTCTTGGTCGGCGGGTTTTCAAAATGAAGTCCCATTGTTTGCCTCAAGAAGTCATCTCCCCGAAGCACTGGCCTCTCTCACAGGCAGCAGAGCAAGCTTGAACTGGGTCACACCACTGTGCTTGCAACACAAGCATACACCATTCATAGGGCTCATCCAGAGGCCGAAACCTGCCTCCTCTCACAACTCTCCTAGACTCTGATAGCTTCTTCTCCACTTTCCCACATTTTTTCACCACTTTTCTGTGCTCTTTGAGCAACAGGACTAAACAGTAGAGACCACTGGGCCCAGGCCACACACAAGCCGCAAATGCAAGGGCACTGGGCACTCAGTATGGAGACCAAGAAACTGGCCCTCCTGGGAAAACATGCCAGGAACTGGGGCTATCACAAAGTTTTAAAGGTCCTTGAGATATGGCTCGACTGAGCTCAGGGAAGAAGTCACAGAGAAAGGCCCAAATCTCACTGCTGCCTGTTGTCCCTGACTGACCTAATTGGAAGATACCCCAGCTCTTTAAGGAAGTGGGGCCTCCTTCATAGCCTCTTAGATTCCAAAGCTTCTGGCCACTCTAACCACAGTAAAATCAGTATCCCCCACTCTGAGTAGATAAACGGCTGAAAGCAATGCATCTCCCCACTACAGCCCTCATTATGAAGTCTCCCATTAATAGGATTACCAGTCCTCACAGGCTTCCATTCTTAAGATCTTATTATCCAATCAGCCCACATGTTGCACACCAAGACCTGAGCCTATTAATAACCCTGACTCTACATCCCACACAGCTGTGTACAGAACTCCTGTCACTGGCTTCACAATTCTAGGACAACCTCCCTTCTCTGATTAATTTTAATTAATGAAACAACCCACTCCTACTCAACTCTATCAAAGGTCTGTTCGCTAGAAGCATTTTCAACCAATTTTTAATCTCTGACAATATTCCACCAGCAACATTCCCACAAATAACCAGGCCTCATTACTTGACGCTAACTGCTCCTTGACCACCTGCCCCACATAATCATCTTAGGTTTAGTGGAGCACTGACAGTCAACCTAGATGCACAAAATCTAAAACTATCCCTCAAATGTCTTCAGACTCTCCGATCTCGTAAGATATTTTCCCACTATTATACAACACTTTCCACTGCACTTGTCAGCTGTCCATAATTCAGCAAAATCCACACTGGGTCTCACTGACTGGAAAACTACCAAGCAAAACTCACTTCTTTAATTCAAATAAAACAGTAGTATCAGACCAAAGAGGCTTCCCAGGTGGCTCAGTGGTAACAATCCTCCTGCCAATGGAGATGCAAGAGATGGGGGTTTTATCCCTGAGTCAGAAGATCCCCAGGATTAGGAAATGGCAACCCACTCCAGTATTCTTGCCTGGGAAATCCCATGGACACAGGAGCCTGGCGGCTATACTCCATGGGGTCTCAAAGAGGCAGAAATGTCTGAGCATAGAGACCATTTTTATTGATTCTAGAGCTCATACCAGTAAGCAGCATCACTGGAAATAATCTCCTAAAGTGAAGAGTCTCTGTAGTTAATTTATTACCTGGTCGTATAAACCAGAAAAGGACAGTAATACGCCTCCCTAACACTCGAGAAGGAACTCCAGCTCCACTACCAGTTGCAAAGATGAAATTCTAAGGTAGCTCCTGAACAAGTGTTTTGGTATATTTACAAAATTATCAAGGGCCATGTCTCAATGATAATCACTTTCCCTCTATAAATTACTATATATTTCGTGCACGATATATGTTACCTCAGGATTTTACACCGAAAGGAAATTAGACCATGGGCCTCTCAATGTAACAACTGAATTTACTTGGGGAGGAAAGGCTCGGGGATTAGGAAGGTCCGAAGTGACCCGCGACCACAGATATGGAGTAGAGGGGACCCTACGGGCGGAGCTCAACAAGACTGAAAAGCAAAAAACAGTACCTCACTGTTCCCGGGGAGCCCGCACCTACCATGTCTCGGCTTCAGGAATTGCTGTAAACTCTCGTCCTTCAAGTGAAGACACCAGAGACTCCCAAGCGTTAGGTTCCAGAGGAAAGGGACAACGAGGGGCGGAGCCTAGGACACAGGCCTGCGTCTGGATGTGTATCCAGATGTGTGTCCAGACGTGAAAGTGCACCCGGAGGGGAAAGCAGGATTGAGAAAAGCATGCACCATGCTGTGCTTTGGACATTCTGGCCTTGGTATTTCACGAAGGGTCTCTTGGGTCCATCCACCTCTTCAGCAAGTCCAGAGAAGTTTGGGGGAGTCTCTCCTGGTTTTCAGATCTCCCAGTTATTGATTGATGACCCCAGTTTTGTTTGGCAGTGTTCTAACATACATAGCGCCCACTTAAAAGACACTGAGTAGAACTTCCCTGGTGGTCCAGTGGTAAATAATCTACCTGCCAATGCATAGGACCCAGGTTCGATCCCTGGTCTGGGAGGATACCACATGCCTCAGAGCAACTAAACCCGTGCAACACAAGTACTGAGCCTGTGCTCTAAAGCCTGTGCTCTGCAACAACAGTAGCCACAGCAATGAGAAGCCTGCACACAAGTAACTAGAAACTCGCTTTTCCTTGCTACAGCTAGAGAAAGCCCATGTGCCGCAAAAAGAGGCTCAGCACAGCAAAAAAAAAAAAACAAAAAACTGAGTCCTCTGGACTGACCAAAAGAAGCATCAAAATGCCAGTCTCCAACCATACCCCAGGCAAGTTTCTGTGGAAAATTCATAGCCTGATTGCTGATGCAAAAAGAGAAAGAAGCCAGCACAATGAAAACTTAGCATAGCCAAAAATGAATTTTAAAGATTATTGAAGAGAGAAAAAAAACTTTTAATGAGAAATGAACTCTTCTTCATAAAAGTTTCTGTTCCATGCTTATGATGACAAAGCTTCACATACTTATATGAGAAAAACTTGTTTACATCATAATATATAATACTTAAGTCAGTACTTCAATGTAATGGAATGTCAAATTACTATAAGATCACTTCACGGTAATTAGGCAATTTATTTCTTGTTGAAAAATTGTAGTATATTTTCTCTCATTTCTTTGTTGTCTGTTTCTGAAAGATCTGTCAGTTGTGGACAACAAAGCACATTGTAAAATATAAAGTCTTAAGGCATTAGAATTTATTTTCACCAAAATTATCAACTTGGCACTATTTATGAATATTTCTATGTGTATTATCTGATTGAACTCAGGTGCTAAAGGAACTGTCTTTCTTTACATTTACAGGGCACATACTATGTTCCCTGTCATTGTCGACATGCATTTTAATGATACAAAAGTCTCAAAATAACCCACTGACTTATGTATTTGTTAGTGTAAGGCAGGAAAGAAATGTAAATTAAACATTAAATCTGGGTCATAACATATGGATAGAAAAAGTAACGCTAAGGAAAAACAAAAGAAATAGGATGGCAAGATTTAAGAGATTAGCACTGACATATATATTACCATATGTAAAAGAGCCTGTGGGAGTTTGATGTATGAGCGAGTGCTTTGGGACAGTCTGGGGGAATACGGTGGTGAGAGAGGTGGGTTCAGGAGGGAGGGGACATATGTACACTTATGGCCTATTCATGTTGATGTACAGCAAAAGCCATTACAATATTGAAAAAAAAAATTAAGTGATGGTGAGTTAGTCCTGAACACAGAATCAAACCTTTCCTACACCTAACACATTTGTGTAGTTTTCCTCCAGTTTGAATTTTCTGAGGGTCAAAAAGTTGATATATTTTACCACATTCTCTACATGTCTAAGTTTTCACTGCCATATGGATTCTCACATGATCTGCAACATCATTCCTTGTGACTGAAGGGTTTGCCGCATAATAACATTTATGTGGTTTCTCTCCTGTTTGAGCTGCCAAGGGCAGTTCAGGCTGAACATGCCCTAGAAACTGCCACATTCATTTCACTTGTACCTTTTCTATGCAGTATGAATTCTCTGAATTATAAGGCCTGAACACTGACTAAAGGCTTTGTCACACTCACGACATTTGCACTAAAATGTTTCTCACAACTGTCACATTTCTAATGTTTCTCTCTAGTAAGAATTCTCTGATGGTTTCTAAGTTCATCATTTCAAATAAAGCACCGGCCATATACATCATTATTTATATGGTTTCTCTCCTGTCTGAACTGCCTGATGATGAGTTATGGAGGACTGTGCCTAAATGGTTTGTCATAATTTTTATATTTGTAAGGTTCTCTCCAGTATGAATTCTCTGATGAACTGCAAGGTTTGCATTCACACTGAAAGCCCTGCCACATATACTTCATTTATATGGTTTCTCTCCACTATGAACTCTCTGATGAATACCAAGTTTTCCAATATGACTAAACACCTTGCCACACACATCACATTTATGTGGTTTTTCTCCAGTATGAACACTCTGATGAACAGCAAGGTTTGAACTTCCTCTGAGCCTTGCCACATATATCATATTTATGGGGTTTCTCTCCAGCATGAAGTCTCTGATGAACAGTAAGGTTTCCAGTACGACTAAACGCCTTGTCACACACATCACATTTATGTGGTTTCTCTCCAGTATGAATTCTCCAATGCATTGCAAGCTTTGTAGTTTGATTAAAAGCCTTGTTGCACACGTCGCATTTATCTGGTTTTCCTCCTGTATGGATTCTTTGATGTCTAGTGAGTTCTGAGTCCTGAAGAAAGGTTATGTCACACTCATTACATTTGTCAGGCCTTTTCTTTTGCGTTTCATGGTCTGGTAACAGTTCTGAAGGGTGCATAACAGCATTCTCATGTTTATGAGAAAAGCCTTTGCAGACATTATGAGTTCTCTGAGACGATAAACCTGAGGCGCTGACATTTGTCACAACTTGACTACATTCAAAAATTATTCCTTCAGATTGTACCATCTGCAATTCATCCTGAAAGGTGGATCCGTGCCTTTCCAAAGGTCTATTTCCTGCATCACTTCTACTATGATGATCTCTTCCATCAGTGTGGTTTTGTTATGGGATGTAGACATTCCTTTGTCATTTCTTTCATCATCTGTCCACAGACAATCAAAGTCATATATATTTTCCTGGATCTTCCTGAGGCGAAAATCTTTGATTTCAAGGCTTTCAGCTCTTCCAAACATCACTCTTTGAAAAATTTCCCCTTTCCCACTATTTGCTTTTGCCTGTAACTTTTTGGTCATATATATATGAGACATATCTACAAGACATAAAGAACCACAGGTATTCTATTAGTTACAGTTCATAAATAAATTACTTCTTGTCAAACACATGATATTATACCAAAGTCATATCCATCCTGAACAGAATTACGAATCTTCGTAATGATGATCTTAAAACGATAGAACACTAAAGGAATAGAACTCTTAAAAAAAGAGTGATCATATGTAATTGAAATTAACTTTAGGGTAGTGTAGTTTCAAACACAACCAGAAAACATTCATTTTATGCAAACTGATGTCAGTTGGCAAAGAAAACATTTTCCCACTATGACCTCAAAGCTCATCCTACTTTGTACTAAACGCACTGCTGTCTCATAATTGAGGAGAAACGAATGGTATATTGTACACATTTTATGCATATTTATACATAGTTAAAAGGTAAAGAACACACAGGACTAAAGAGGTGACTCAGTGGTAAAGAAACTGCCTGCCAATGCAGAAGACTCAGCACAGGGGGATACAATCCCTGGATAGGAAAGATCCCCTGGAGCAGGAAATCCCAACCAAGTGCACTATTCTTGCCTGAAAAAAATTCCTTGGATAGGACACCTTGGTGGGCTACAGTTCATGAGATCACAAAGAGTCAGACAGGACTGAGTAACTAAGCAAAGAAGCATCAATCAGGCAATACATTGGAATGGTAGACAATGCAAAAGAAGCATTCTAATGAATAATGTGAAAAATAAATGGCAGTTAGTAATTGTTCAACAAATACTGCACTGAGAAAATAAAGAATTCTATAAACCATATATATATATATATAATTTGCTGGACCATGTGGCTTATGAGATCTTGGTTCCCTGACCATGGATTAAATCCAAGCTCGCTGCAGTGAAACTACTGAGTCCTATCCACTGGACTGTCAGGGAATTCCCGAAAATAATTTTAAAAATAAACAAATAAACACTTTTCTAAATACCTCTTAGAAATCTATCAGTAGATAGACATATAGGCATTTTGTGACTATTAATAAGAACCATTAATAAGTGGTTCATGTAAGTTCTATTGTGTAATACAAAAAGACCAACATTTAAAAAAAAAATAAGTGAAACATTCTCTGAAAAAAAAAAAAAAAATTCTCTGCTTACACAATAATCATTCAATACATCAGCTCCCTATCTACACAGTAACCTAAACTCACCCAGTTCATTGGCTCCAAGATATACGTAAAGGAACAAGCTTTGGGGCTTCCCTTGTGGCTCAGAGGTAAAGAATCCGCCTGCTAGTGCAGGGCACACAGGTTTGATCCCTGATCCGGGAAATCCCCACATGCCTGAGAACAACTAAGCCTCTAGGCTACAAGTAATGATTCTGTGCTCTAGAGCTGGGGAGTCACAACTACTGCGCCAACACACAGAGACCACGCATTGCAACAAGAGAATCCACTAGAATGAGAAGTTCATGCACTGTAACTAAAGCAACAAAGACCCCGTGCAGCCAAAAACAGATAAATTTTAAATAAATTTTTAACATACTGTTATGAAGATAAAGGAATGTGATTAATTAACTAGAATGTGATCTAGTTAACTCTAGTTAACTAGAGTCAGAGACAAGTCTCTTGGGAATGAAATGTAAAATAACAACATACAAGATGTAATGTAGATGAGACATGTGACAATAAGCATGACAGGAAGTAAATATATCTTTTAAGCAAAAGTAACCTTTGAGGCAAACTCCCTGTGGTCCAGGAGTTAGGACGATGTGCTTTCACTGTAGGGGGCACAGATTCCATCCATGAATGGGGAACTAAGAACCAGACTGCCATGTGGCACAGCAAAAAAAAAAATAATAATAATAACTTCTAATTTTTTCTATAAAACACGCAAGAGTCTATGCCACCTAACAGCACTAATTACCACAGGAGGGGGACAAGGGGAAGTAAACCCCTTTGAAATAGCTCATCACATGCTACCCAAAGTCAAGCAACAAAATTGACAGGAGTCAAATGACAGACTGTTGCAGAACATATAAAGACCTTGCCTTTGGGACCTCTTTTCTTGGAGTCCAATTTCCATGAAACCTCTTTAAAAAAAAAATCACTTTGTTCATTTAGAAAGAGCCATCTGTAGGTCAGAAGTACTTTGCATTTTCCTTAATAAAATGTAATTTTGAGGTAGGACTTGGAAGGGCTGCAGGTTGGACGTCTACAATCAGCTACCCTCCACTTGCATGCCCTGAGACAAGAGATAGGTGGGCTCGGTTGAGGAATTTACAGCCAACAAAAACAGGGTAAACAGGCAGTTTGTCTCTTAGCTCAAGGGAACAATCATGGCAAGAACAAAGAAAGGAAAAAACCCTGTCTGATAAAGGAGACGATACACAAGTGCAGAAAGGCGCCTTGGAGTTAAAAGTCAGAGGATCAGTCCAGGCCATAATGAGTTTTGCTCCTCTGAGAAGCCTTTACTTCAAGATCCAGGGTGTGCCTGTGTACCCAAGGGGAGGGTCCTGAGAAAAATTAACCAGGGGGGACAAAGCAAGGTGATTGGCCCACATTTCTCATACCTTTCTTACTAAAAACACACGTCTTACTTTCCTTAAGCATCCATGAGCTGTCCGTTATATTAGCATTTTGTAGACTGGTGAACATAAATACCAGTGATAATGTCTAAGAATATTTGCTTTCTTATAGAGAACATCTCAGGGTGGCACCAAACGTATTCATTAATAGTCCAAAATCTCTTTAGTTAGTCTGCAAGAGGAAATGAGTTTTCAGTAATCTGCGTTTCAGAATCTTATTTTATTTGGAAATGACCTAGATATTCAACGAACTTGCATCACTTAGTTTAGCACAACCCTAGAAATTCAGGTTATTCAAATCTGGAGAGATTATTTTAGACAGACATTTCTAAAGTATAATCACTCCTAACAGAGTTTATCCAAAAACTCCAATCACATTTGCATTCTTTCCTTAAAAGTTTCTTCACTCGAGTTACTTTAAGTGTTGACAAACTTACTTAACATTAAACTTAGGTACAATAAAAGTATTAGACAATGTGAAGACACAAGACATGTCTTAATTAGATTAGCAAACAAACATTAATACTAGATATTTAATATTGAACATTTCCCAGTTCACGTGAACCTGAAATTCATTTAGGTGAATTTCTCTTGTAATTGTTTGATTTGTAAGTGCTTGCTTTTTTTTAAACGAACAATTGAATTAGAGCTCATTTACAAATTAACCTCAGCAATATTATCCAAAAACAAAGACACACACTGAGACAAACATAAGTGCAGATCGACAGACATGAGAGCTCTCATACTTTCCTGCTTGAGATTTAAAATGTCTCTTTCACCGTTTTCTTCCCACCCCCCGCCCCGTGGTTTAAAATTCTAATTTGCCCAAGACTGACATCCCTGGAAAAACGGGTTACATACTTCAAGGACATGGCATAGGTTGCATGCTATGCAGGGTCGCTCAGTCCTGTCCAACCCCCTGCAACCCCGTGGGCTCTAGCCCACCAGGCTCCTCTGTCCTTGATGGGACACTCCAGGCAAGAATACTGGAGTGTGTTCCATTCACTCCTCAGGGGATCTTCCCTACCCAGGGATCAAATCCACGTCTTCTGTGTCTCCCCCAGGGGATGGCGGGTTCTTTACCACTAGAGTCATCTGGGAAGCCCTGGCAAAGGTTAACTTTCAGCTTTTTTTTTGGCAGGTCTTTTTAACAAGCTTGCTGCTTTTAATTCCATATATAAAAAGAACCGGTTTTGCACTTTCCAAGAAAAAAAAAAATACATCTTAACCAGTTTTCTCCAGAGTCTAAACAATATGGCTATCCTGTATCAAACAAGTTATCTTTCCTTTCTATAGTCATAGATTTATGGCTAAAATACAGATCAAATAGTGCTCAAATTGACTGTGATAACAGGGCCAGAAGGACTGATAAAAATCTTGGAACGTCCCTCCAAGGAGATGGGGGTGTTTGATCAGAAGAATCTAAAGGGGTAAACAAACTTGCTAGAGTGGGGGAACCTGGGCTCCCCCTCCCCGCTCAGAGACTGGGGCAGTTAGAAGGGGACTGGCTGATGGAGAGGGAGACAGAGGGGCTGGGAGGGCTGTAAGGCCACAACAGGACAAAGAATGGAGAGAGAAAGTCAGTGGGGACACTGTTGGAGCTGTGGGCCGGCTAAAGAGAGTCGACTTAAAAAGTGAAGATTTGATCAGCCAAAATATAATGTGACATTGTAATATGGATAATCATCTTCACAAATCACGTAGTTCTTTTTTCAGTTGTAACTTCTCTTTAGATAGTTTAAGTTACCTTTATTTACCTCATGGTAGGCAGAGAGGAGGATCCAGGAGCCGACTTGGATGGTGCTAAGCCTGGGGTTGGTTGGCAAGGGCCCCTGCAAAGGCTGAACAATCTCAAGATTTGTCCCCTATCTTATCTATGGTGCTGCAAGTCTTGCACTCACAGGAGACAGTCAGGATATTCACACTCAGGGCAGTTCCCATGCAGGTTAGAAGCAAGGTCAGAGAAATGCACTGCTTTGTCTTGAAGCCTAAACAAGACTATTTATTTAATTTCCCTAACACCCTGATGGCTCCATGGTAAGAATCTGCTTAGTAATGCGGGAGACATGGGTTCAATTCTTGTTCTGGGAACATCTCACATGTCACGGAGAATAAGTTGATGAGCCACAAATGCTGAGCTTGTATGGTAAAACTACTCAAGCCCGTGTGCCTAGGGCCCAGAAAAGAAGCCACCACAATGAGAAACTGTGCTCCCCGCAACTAGAGAGTAGCCCTCGCTCGTCTCAAATAGACAAAAGTCCACACAGCGAAAAACACCCGGTACAGGCCAAAAAAAAGGACCTTGCCTTCTTCTCTGTGGGTGCTACAGCACCACTCGAGGGTGCTGTACATTTCACATGTCGAAGAACAGAGCCCTAAGTACGGAGAAGAAAAATCTGTGAGAGTTCACAAACATTAAACATCTGTTTTCTCACAGAACTCTCCTGCTTGGAGAGTTTCCCAGACCCCATGAAGGGTGTGGCTTCCTCCCTGTGCTTGTGACAGGTGACCTGTGATCACACTGTGGATACTTTCCCACTCATCTGGATGTTTGCTATTAGCACCTCATTCTCCACAATCCAGGGGTCTTCTTCCTTGTGCCACAAGAATGGAGATAACGTTCAGATCAGAAACAGAAGTAATCCCACATACTGTGTCTTCTTCCAGAATCCAACCTCTCTCTCTCTTTTTAAAATAAATGTATCTGTGATTTTTAATACATTGGGTATTCATTTCTTTTGGCTCGGGTGAGTGTTGATTGCTGCTTGGTCTTTTCCCCAAGTTCAGCAAGTAGGGGCTACGCTCCAGTCGCAGTGCTCGTGCTCCTCACTTGCTGTGGCTTCTTCTGGGTGCACGGGCTTCAGTAGTTGTCCCATGTGGGCTCAGTAGTTGCAGCTTCCAGGCTCTAGAGTGCTGGCTCGTAGTTGAGGCACACAGGCATAGCTGCTCTGTGACGTGTGGGATCTTCCCAGACCAAGGATCCAACCTGTGTCTCCTGCATTGGCAGGTGTAGAATCCAGCTCTTTCGTCAGCCAAGGAGTGAGGACATTACAAACTGACAGAAAAATACTTCTCAAATGAATTTACTATCTGCCGCCTTCTAAATGCACAGGGAACAGAATAATATACAGTATAATATGCAGCAGGTATCTAGTTCCTACCTAAGAACTACTGAACCAAGAACACAGGGCTAGAAAACAGGCAACTGGATATTTCAACGTTTGAAATTAGCTTTATAAACACTCGAGCTGTGGAGAAACTCCTTGTGTATCACACAGTGGGCAGGTCACCTGAAGGAAAGACAAGTTTAAACTCCTGATACCAATCGTGAAGCTTTACAATGTATGAGTCAACAAGATTTTGAGCTTAGTCAAGAAAAACAGGAGATCTCAAAAGGTACAGAGGGAACGTGCAGAGGTATCCCAGGGCAGAGCCCTACTTCAGAGGGAAGGGATCCTCACCCACAGACAGCAGGTTCCTGAGGGTCTCCTCCATCACATCCTGGTACAAGGTCCTCTGGGCAGGGTCCAGGCATTCCCACTCCTCAGGAGTGAAATCTAGGAACGCATCCTTGAAGGTCAACTGTGCCTGAAATGAAAATAGATTCCTCCAATGGGCCCTGAGGAGGACTTTTAGTTTCACACAAAATGAGAAGAGGTGAGAGGGGTAAAGCTCATCCATTAAAAGCTGCTTAAAGCAAACTGTTGGTCACTAATCTAATTTAAAATTTCCTCTTTTCCCCTAAGATTATGATATTCTGCAATCAACATGAATTTGTCATGTATGTGGAAAACACATGAAAAATACACAAATTAAAACCAGCACTGGGTTGTCTATGCAGAAGTGTTACATTCAACACAGTGAGTGACGTAGTGTCACTATCTAGAAGAGTTACAGCAAGACTGGTGTCTTCAGAGATGACAAAGTCCACAGTGACTTTAAAAGAACACACATTGTGATGATGATGACACCATCACACTGACGACAGGTTTCAGCACGTCCTACACACTAAGCATTACTCTGAAGACTTCACACGGATGAACTTGTCATCAACAAAACAGCACATTAGAGAAAGATCTTGTCCACCTTACTCAGGAGAAAAATCTTTCACTCTAAGAAATCGCTCAGATCAAACAGGTAAGAAATGAAGCAACAGCACCTGAGCTCAGGTGGTTGGGAGTGACAACTGAACCTAAAGAATCAACCAGTTAACTAGCAGAGAAGGAAAGTGCATCCACAGAGAGTTCCCTGAGAATACCTGAAACAAGTTCAAGGAAGCTGAAATACAATAGAACAGCATAAATGGTCACGATACAGGGTCACACCCTCTCCATGGCAACCGTCACCATGGCAATCCTCTGACTACAGTTTACATCATTCATGTGATGATGCAGAAAAACCTGTGCCATGAAATACACTTAAGAGACAACTGAAACTGCAACAAAGCAAACACCATTATTCATGAGAGGATGTTTTTGTAATAAAACCATGGAGTTACATATCCATGCATTCATGCATGCGTGTGTAAACACACAATTGATTGAAACAAGAGTTGTCTTTATTTTTTTTCTTTCATACTATCAAATTTCATTCAGCATCAGCTTTGTGCCTCAAACTTGAAATACAGCAGTGAACATGATGGAGCTTACAATTTAGCAGCCAGGCAGCCAATTTCATCCACAATTTTAATGTAACAACTGAAATCAGTGCTCTGACACAGGCCTGGTGCTAAGACAAGATTAAACAGAAAGTCTTAAGCTACATTGAGAAATCAGACAAGGTCTCTGTGAGGAAGAAACAGGATTGGCAAGGTGGGAAACAGAAGAGTGTTGCAAGCAGAGAGAACAGCCTGAGTGCCAGCTCTGAGGCATAAAGATATTCACTGAACAGAAAGTCAGCCAGTGTGACTGGGACACAAGGAATGTACATGGGGTGATGCCAGGCAGAGGCTAATTTATTCAAGATCTATGGATTTAGGACTTTATTCGAAAAGCTACTGGAAGTCACTGAAGAATCTGCAAGAGGAAAGTTAGACACTTAGATTTGTTTATCAGAGCTCAATCTGCTGTGTGTGGAAGTTGTTGTTTACCTGCTTACTCATGCCAGACTCTTTGCAACCCCACTAAGGGCATCCCGCCAGCTCCTCTATCCATGGAATTCTCCAGGCAAGAATACTGAGTGGATTCCCATTCTCTTTTTTATCTTACTTCTTCATTCACTAAGTTTGTCAACATTCTATTTCTTTTTCAAGCTCATTTATTTTGCTTATGTTGGGTCCTTGCTGTGAGTGGGCTTTCTCTAGTTGCAGGTGCAGTGCCCGGGCTTCTCCTTGCAGTGGCTTCTCTTGTTTTGGAGCACAGGCTCTAAAGAGTGCGGGCTTCTGTAGTAATGGCTCCCGGGCTCTAGGGCACAGGCTCCGTCGTTGTGGCCCTTGGGCTTAGTTGCTCTGAGGCATCTTCCGGGACCTGGGATGGGACCCGTGCACCCAACATTGGCAGGCACATTCTTAGCCACTGTACCACCAGGGAACTCCTCAACATTATCTTATTCTAGCTCAAAAAAAATAAAAAGTAATACAAGCAGAAAATAACATACAGATTTCTTCCAATCTTTATGAAATACCTGTATTTAAAAATATGTGGGCCTCCCTATGGGTAAGTGGTAAAGAATCCACTGGGCAATGCAAGAGATGTGGGTTGTTGCCTGGTCAGAGATCCCACGTGCTGAGGGGCAACTAAGCCCATGAGTCTCAATTTCTGAGCCAGAGCTGTAGAGCCCAGGAGGTGAACCTACTGAAGCCAGTGTGCTCTAGAGCCTGGGCTGCAAGACAAGAGAAGCCACCACAATGAGAAGCTGCGCACCGCAACCAGAGAGTGGCCACCACTTGCCAGATCTAGGGAAAAGACCCTCAAGCAATGAAGTCAGAGTACAGGAAATAACTATATTTAAAAAATCATAATGTGATTTTTATAATTAATTTTAGGTATGTACTTATTAACAACATCAAAAATGTATTACTTTATTCCATTAAGAAAATACTGAATCAAAATTAGTAAAGTTGGAGAATTCCCTCATGGTCCAGTGGTTAACATCCCTCACTTCCACTGCAGGGTTTCAGGTTTGATCCCTACTCAGCAAACTAAGACCCTGGAAGCTGCATCACGTGGTCAAAAAATAAAGAAAAAAAAAAAAAGTAGTAAACCTGATTTTACAGTTTAAATTAGATGGTCTAACGAAACACTCCCTAACCCTGACATCTCTTTCTGAATGTTCCGTTCCATGCCCAAACACTTAAGTTTTCAGGGAGGTGCTCATTTAGTTTTAAATGTACTGTAAAAAGTCAGAACGGATTTCCCCTCATTGGCCTCTTTGGCAGATTTTACCGTGTACTGTACATGTAAATACCTGAGGTCCACCTACAGCTTCTTTACCCTGGTTAACAGAGAGCAGACAACGCATCCAAATGGGCCCTAAGCAACCCCTGCAGCCCAACAGCACCGAGACTCCGTTTCCAACCCGTGAGTGAGAAGCCCTGCCCAGGACGGTGCCCAGGGGAGCCTCCTCAGAAGGCCAGGTCACCAGGTCATGGGGAGACGGGATCTAAGTGGAGAAAAGAGGCCCTGAGGGAAGTCCTCGGGTGAGTGTGGGTGTACAAGAGTCAGACAGGATATTTCAGAGTCAGACATGGTTAGCGAGTCCAGAGAACGGCAATTCAGGAAGGACAGACTGAGAATCCAGTGAGAATATGACCTTACCAGAGAAAGAGCCATGCCTGACTCCTGTTCTTTCCTCTTCTGGGCTCCTTCGTCCATGAGTCTTCACAGTTCTATCATGAAAGTGGGAAACATGCTGTTTAATGCTTAGGGTCAGCACAGCCCCTTCCTGAGACCCAACCACACACACAGGGAAGCCCTCACCATGAGGAACAGACAGTGCTTTGTGGCCACTGTCTCAGGAGGTACTCAGGACGGTCAACTCCTGCAGAGAGACCAACACGGGACTTTCCCAACTTTCCCGTGGATCACACTCCCCTCCTGGTGAGGCCTCATGCACACAGCAGCAGGGGGCACCTCCGCTCACCCCACGATGCCCTTCAGGTCACACAGCAGGCCCTGGTCCAGCCCCACTCGGAGCAGAGCGCTCTTCCCTCCCCCAGGGCCCTGTCTCAGTCTCAGAAGTGGAGGCGAAGAGCCCTGGTACTCAATCCAGGATCCAGATCGGAATCATCTGCGGCTCTGTGCACATTCTTGGGGCGAGGCCCCACATGAGAACCTGAGGAGTCTGTCTGATGAGGGAGGGGTTCAAAACATGCCCGGACCGCCAACACATACCTTTCAGTAACAGCATTGCAGGCTGATTCTTTACCAGCTGGGCTACGTAGCTCAGAACAGGTTCCAAATTTGGAAGAGCATCACATAAGGCCTGACTGTTTATTTGTAGCTAAACCCAGAGCCTCAGTGTTTTGTACTGCAGCGTCTATTAAGTCTTTTATCTCAGTTGTAATCTGTTTTTTAGTTTTGTTAGTATCATTTGGTCATAAGGGTGGCTTCCTTGTCCCTCAAGAATCAGAGTGGAGCCTAATTTAACTAGGAAGTCCCTTGAGTTAAAAGAGAGGTGACAGGCACAGAAATCGATGTAGAAACCACTGGCCATTGTTGGAGCATGAAGGGGGTTCCTGGAAAGCGGGCCCTGTGTTGGTGCTGATGTTCCCATTATGTATTTTTTATGGCTGTTAAAATTTCCAGCCCTTCAGGTTAAGGCGGAAAGGACTGCGCTGATGTCGAGGAATTCCATCTCGGCCCCCGCTTCAGTGACCCCTGGAGCTTCAGCACTAGTTATATACACGGTGCTGTAGGCAGAGCCACTTGTGACCTCGGGGCCCCTCAGTGTGGGGAAACCATCCAAGGCCGAGGGGCCCCATGGATCTCAGGTGTCTGGGTCATTCCCTCCTCCTGTTCCCTGGCTGTCTGTAAAAGGATGAGTCTGCCACAATCTCTCCTCCAGTGCCCTTCTGTCCACACAGGGCATCCTGGGTTGGTCTGGGTATTGTGGGCCTTGTGGTCCACCATGGCCACCTTGGCCTGCAAAGCCTGACCTCCCCTCTGGTGGTCTCTGAGTGGACAAAGCTACAACCATTATTTCAGCCCTTTGTGTATTTCTCTGGGAGAGTTCAGCCTTTCCAACCATGCCCCTATTATCGAAAACTGAATAAGCCACTTGGAGCAAATCACTCATAGGCATCTGAGGACCAGCAGTTGCTTTTTGAATCTCGCTCCTGATGTCTGTGGCAGGGTGGGCTATGAAAGGCATAGCCAAAAGGGCCTGTCCCTCGAGGGAGAAGGGATCCACACTCCTATGTATATATTTGGTCTATGCTCGGTCTTTGTAGCTGTGTGGGCTTTTCTCAGCATGGGCTTCTCACTGCAGTGGCTTCTCTTGTTCCAGAGCACAGGCTCTAGGGCTTGAGCTTCAGTAGTTTCAGCTCCCCGGCTTAATTGCTCCATGACACATGGGATCTCCCTGGATCAGGGATAGAGCCCATGTGCCCTGCATTGGCATGAGGATTCTTTCCCAGTGAGCCACCAGAAAAGCCCCTGCTATATTTTTTAAAGCTTCTATCAATCTCTCTTGAAATGCTTTCCGATTTTCATCTCACCCCTGTTGTACTACCTGCACTTTTTCATAACTGACAGGTTTTACTGCAAGTGTTTTCAGAACCTCTGTTAGACAATCATGTAGCCATGGACCTGCCTCAGGGACAGCGGCAGTGCCCCCTGCCCCCCGCGTGGCCCTGTTGGGCTCGGGCTGCCACTGGGTCAGCATGAACCCTAGCTGCCTGTGGGAGAGTAAAGTCTGCAAATCTCCCTTTGGATGAGATCAAAAGATCTCATTAACTGGGTAAACTCCATCCTGGAAAGTTCAGGGTTCTCAGAAAAATGTATCAAGTTATCTTCTGCTGACTTATGGACAAGGAGATGGACAAGGAGAAAGGCAGAGAAAGATGGACATGGAGGAAGGGGCTTCTCACACAGGCGGAGCCATGGGGCAGTTGGTCCATAACTTACATGCTGCAGGTGCTGTCTGGGCTGAGATTTGGCCCTTGGGTAACTCGGGGTACAGAGAAGGAGCTCCTGAATATAGTGGGCAGTCTCCTCACCCTTGGGTGCCCTTGACTCTGGGCTAGTGGCCTTGGCTGGAGCAGCAGCTGAGACAGTCCTTGTCATTCCCATCCCTCGAGCAGTCGTTAGCTATCCAGATGTTACGTTCTTGTGTCGCACTTCACTGTGCAGTTTAATCAGGATTTGTGCTTACAGCTTTAGATGTTATCCCTTCCAAGTAGTCTCTCAGCCAGGTGTGAATGGCTGAGAAACTGTCCCAAAGGAATAATACAGAGTGTGTGTCCAGTAGCCTTGACAGAGAGCTTTCAGGAACTGGTCTGGCTGCAAGTTGGAAGTGAAGGGTCAGAGGAGGAGGGTAAATCATGGAAGCTGATTCCCTTCAGTATCCTTGTGCAGGATGTTGAGAATACCTCATAAGAGGCATTCACCCAGGCTGGACACAGTCTTTTAAATGATGTCTTTTTTTTTTTCTAGGACATATAATCCCCTGGTTATAGATTATGGGCATCTGATCTGCATCCAAAGATAGCTTACACTGCTGAGCTTCAGACCCAAGCCTAGAATATCTTCCTAACAACTCAAGTAAACATTACAAGAATATGACAAAAATACTATTTAAAAAGTGAGTTTTAGACAGTAGATACTGATCTCAGCCAAACTAAAATTTAATATCTATTGAAACATAATTCCTTTCTTCTTAAATCACCCTCATTTGTCCCAAACGTAGCCAAGTTAAGATTAATATGTTTGTAAAATGAGTCTAGTTAATTGATAACATAGGCTTGTAAAATTTGTCCAGGAAAGTGTCTTGATCACTAAAAATTGTACAAAGTACATCGCAAGTGAAAAACACATTTCGAAAATACTTATTTATTTAATTTTGGCTGTGCTGGGTCTGCACTGCTGCTTGGACTTTCTATTTGCAGCAAGCAGGGGCTACTGTTTGCTGAGGTGCACTGTTCTCACTGCGGCGGCTTCTCTTCTGCAGAGCACAGACTCCAGGGGGCATGGGCTTCAGTAGTTGTGGCTTCCAGGCTCGGTAGTTGGGTTGCATGGGCTTAGTTGCTCCACAGCATGGGGGATCTTCCCAGATCAGGGATCGAACCCACGTCTCCTGCATTGGTAAAGGGATTCTTTACTGCTGAGCTGCCAGAAAAGCCCATGAGTTAATTTTCTTGCTGACAAACTTTACAACAAATATACTTACTGACTTTGAGTAAACCTGGGTACCATAAAAACATTGTGCTTAATAGTGATGTGTCTAAATGACAAGTCTCTATTAAATAACAAGCAAACAACAAATTTTAATGCCAGATGTTAATTTCATACTAAATGTTGCTTGGGTCATACGAATCCAAAATCCATTTAGCTTCATTTCTGTTATATTTAGAAATGTTTAATTTGTAAGCACTTTTAAAAAAGACAGTTAAATATAGCTCACCTACAAATTAACCTGAGCAACACATATATCCCAGTAGAGATCTCACGGTTTCACTTTAAAACTTAGTCATAAAACAGGCATTGCAATGCAAAACTTACCAGCTTAGAGATATTTGAGGACTTCCCTGGTGGTCCAGTAACTAAGACTCCATGCTTCCAATGCAGTGGGCCCAGGTTCCATTCCTGGACAGGAAACTAAATCCCACTTGCCACAGCTAAGAGTCATTGCAGCCAAATAAATAATAAATATTTATTTTTTAAAAATACATAAATAACAGGTAGAATAACCTAAATTTATAGACTTGAGTTTTAACAGTGTTAGACTTAGAACATAGGAGAAAAATCCCCAAATTAAGAAGAATGTCGATTTTCAGAACCTGTGAGCAGCACTCAGACAGTAAAATTTCTTCCTTGTCACATACCATCTACACTGTATCCTGCGCTAGCAACAAGATCCTTTCTGTGTCTCTAGACATCTATACCATATTTCTATGGCAGCCTGTGCTGACTGAAAAAAAAAAAAAGAAAGAAAAGAAAAGATAGGACACTTGTGAGGCTTACAAGCAGAGGAGGAGAGGGTGCCGCCCAGAGTAATTAGTGGGCTACAGTTTTATAATAAAAGGAGAAGTGAGGAGAGGAAGAGTGTCCTTATCTCTCTCTTCTGCTTCCTCTTCTTGAGTTTTTCAGCAGCTCAAGTTGTGTCTAGCTCTTTTCGACCCCATGGACTGCAGCACACCAGGCTCCCCTGTCCTTCACCATCTCCTGGAGTTTGCTCAAACTCATGTCCATTGAGTCAGTGATGCCATCCAACCATCTCATCCTCTGCCCCCTTCTCCTCCTGCCTTCAATTTTTCCCAGCATCAGGGTCTTTTCTAATGAGTCACTTCTTTCCATCAGGTGGCCAAAATATTGAAGCTTCAGCTTCAGTCCTTCCAGTGAATATTCCAGGTTGATCTGCTTTAGGATTGACTGGTTTGATCTCCTTGCCATCCTAAGGACTCTCAAGAGTCTTCTCCAACACCATCACTCAAAAGCATCATTCTTCAACACTCAGCCTTCTCTATGGCCCAACTCTCACATCTATACATGACTACTGGAAAAACCATAGCTTTGACTAGATGGACCTTGGTGGGCAAAGTAATGTTTCTGCTTTTTAATATGCTGCCTAGGTTGGTCATACTTTTCTTCCAAGGAGCAAGTGTCTTTTAATTTCATGGCTGCAGTCACCATCTGCAGTGATTTTGGAGCCTAAGAAAATAAAGTCTCTCACTGTTTCCCCATCTATTTGCCATGAAGTGATGGGACTTGATGCCATGATCTTAGTTTTTGAATTCTGAATTTTAAGCCAGCTTTTTCACTCTCCTCTTTCACTTCGGTTCCTCTTCACTTTCTGCCATAAGGGTGTTTTCATATGCATATCTGAGGTTATTGATATTTTTCCCAGCAATCTTGATTCCAGCTGGTGCTTCATCCAGCCTGGCATTTTGCATGATGTACTCTGAAGCTAAGTTAAATAAGCAGAGTGACAATATACAGCCTTGACATACTTCTTTGTACTCCATTCCCAATTTGGAACCAGTCCATTGTTCCATGTTTGGTTCTAACTGTTGCTTCTTGACCTGCATACAGGTTTCTCGGGAAGCAGGTAATGTGGTCTGGTATTCCCATCTCTAAGAATTTTCCAAAATTTGTTGTGATCCACATAGTAAAAGGCTCTAGCATAGTCAGTGACACAGAAGTAGATGTTTTTCTGACATTCTCTTGCTTCGTGGATGTTAGAAATGTGATCTCTGGTTCCTCTGCCTTTTCTAAATCCAGCTTGAATGTCTGGAAGTTCTTGGTTCATGTACTGTTGAAGCCTAGCTTGGAGAATTTTGAGCATTACTTTGCTAGCATCAACACTATGAAAAGGCAAAAAGATACGAGACTGAAAGATGAACTCCCCAGGTTGGTAGATGCCCCGTGTGCTACTGGGCGAAAGCAGAGAAATAGCTCCAAAATGTGTGAAGAGGCTGAGCCAAAGCAAAAACAATGCCCAGTTATGGATGTTTCTGGTGGTGAAAGTAAAGTCTGAAGCTGTAAAGAACAATACTGTGTAGGAACCTGGAATGTTATATCCACGAAGCAAGGTAAATTGGAAGTGGTCAAACAGGAGATGGCAAGAGTGAACATCAACTTTCTAGGAATCAGTGACCTAAGATGGACCAGAATGGGTGAATTTAATTCAGATGACCATTATATTTACTACTGTGGGCAAGAATCCCTTAGAAGAAATGGAGTAGCTATCATAGTCAACAAAAGAGTCCAAAATGGAGTACTTGGATGCAATCTCAAAAACTACAGAAGGATCTCTGTTCATTTTCAAGGCAAACCATTCAATATCACAGTAATCCAAGTCTATGCCTCAGCCACTAATGCCAAAGAAACTGAAGTTGAACAGTTCTATGAAGACTTACAGATTTCATAGAACTAATACCAAAAAAAAGATGTCCTTTTCATCATAGGGGACTGGAATGCAAAAGTAGGAAGTCAAGAGATACCTGGAGTAATAGGCAAGTTTGGCCTTGGAGTACAGAATGAAGCAGGGCAAAGCTAACGATTTTGTTAAGAGGACGCACTGGTCATAGCAAACGCCTGTCAACTACAAAGTGGCATTGACCAAGAGCACTGCCAGTGACTGAACAACAAAGGCATTTACCATTTGCCTCTATGGAGAGTGAACCCCATGCTCCTATAGCTGTTGCCCTTCAACAGCTGTGGAGTGAGGCACTCCATACTCCAGGGAATCCGGTGAGATGGGCTTTAGAAAATTGGATTTTTTTTTTTTAATGTTTTTAGGAACAGATTTATGGTCTCTATCATTGCATCTCCTTCTATCTAGAGAAGCACTAAATCCCTTTATGGTGACATCATATCCTCATGACTAACAAAAAACCTTTTGTAAAATAAGTACTTCATGGTATTGAACTTCCCATTCACCAAAACCTTATATATTGACCTTCCCCACTGCTGCTTTGAAGCAGTCTCTCAGAGCTATCTGAGATGCTGCCTCCTGGGCTACAGTCCTCATTTTGCCCTCATTTTGTTTGGTGCCATCCTAAAATGCTCTCTCTAAGAAAGCAAAGGTTTTAGAAATTATCACTGGTATTTATGCTCACCAATCTATAACATGCTAATATAAAAGTCAGTTCTTGGCAGTTAAGGTATCCTCCCAGGAGAGGCAGCATGGCTCAAGCATTCGTGAAGAGCAAGATCCAGTCTGGGAAGGTGGTCGTGTTCATCAAGCCAACCTGCCCCTACTGCAGAAGGACTCAGGAGCTCCTCAGTCAACTGCCCTTCAAACAAGGGCTTTTGGAATTTGTCGATATCACAGCCAACAGCGACACCAATGAGATACAAGATTACTTGCAACAGCTCACAGAAGCCAGAACGGTACCTCGGGTATTCATCGGTAAAGAGTGCATAGGTGGATGCACTGATCTAGTAAATATTCATGAGAGGGGGGAGTTGTTGACACGGATAAAGCAAATCGGAGCTCTGCAATAATTACAGAGCAGATCCAGGCTGATATTCCCCTTGAAGACTGGATGGCGTTCCGATAATGACACCAGTTCCTGGAGGATGGACCTGGGGCAACTTTACCCAGTCACAGCAACTGTTTACTTAAAATTCGGAAATATGTTCACCTCAATAAAAAGGGCGGGCACTTTGGGAGGCCAAAAACAACTTCTTTTGACTCAGTATTAAAAATGGCCCAACTTGCCAAAAAAAAAAAAAGAGTCAATTCTTGGTTGCTTAAGGAAAGTACGAAGTGTGTTTTCAGTAAAGAAGGTATGAGGAATGGAATTGCATTTTGAGAAGGGTAAAGGAAGTAAGCCTGACTTACAGGTGGCTTTTTAGGATGGAAGAACAAAGTAATGGGTACAGAAAGTGATAAGGTTTGTGAAAAGTGAACCACGAGAAGTGAGTTTTGTACATGGTTTAAAATAAGTATAAAATAAATTGAATTAAGTTTGCCTTTTAAATAAAGTAAAATTTATTTAGCTTTGAATTTTGCTTTTCCATCTGTTGCAAAACTTGAATTTAGCTTTTCTGTCTGTTAAGATGACACCTTTTTTTCAGATGGTGAACTGCCTTTGATAACAGATTTAAATTTCTTTATCTCTTAAATGATCTGTTCTGAAATCTTTTATTGTTACTTTAGCTATATGAAAAGCTATTGTTTCACAATGACCTATAATCCTATCTGACTGAGTGTGCTAAACCTTTTTGATATTTGTTGACAAAACTTCCTAAGTCATTGTAATGAAGAACTTGATTTCTAGCTAAATTTGGGATGCTTCAGAGGGCCCTGAAACACCACAAAGAGAGATATTACACCAATTTGGCTTACGTTCTGTACAGAATGACATGGGAAGTATTGTCAAGTGAGGAATAAGTCTCGGGTTATATTGTATGGTGATGGACAGGGAGGCCTGGCGTGCTGCAATTCATGGGGTCGCAGAGTCGGACATGACTGAGAGACTGAACTGAACTGAACTGATATTGTATGGTAAATGTTACTAATATAGATATCGTAGAAACCATATGGTGCTCCTATAATTCTGATATGTTTGAGTAAAATGTTAGCAGGCATAATTCTAATTATTATCTCAAAATATTGTCATAGCACTAATTAAGTTTTGCAAGAATACTTGCTCTTCAAGATGTACAGAAAGGACTTTCGGATAAATACCACTTTCTGAACTGGTTAAGGATCCTAGTGGAAAACCTGACGACTTCACAAAGCTTAACAGAAGGACTGGTGAATATGCTTATAACTTTTATGGTTTGTATCTGAAAAATTGCTGCTTAGAATAAGTGTTTTCCAGGTGTAAGGAAAAAAACCTTCCCCTGAAACTAATTATGACAGCAATTTGGGAAAATTATATTTTATACACAAATTGAAATATTTATCTTTTCTCTCTATTTGAACCCTTCTGGAATGCAAAAGTAGGAAGTCAAGAAACACCTGGAGTAACAAGCAAATTTGGCTTTAGAGTACAGAATGAAGCAGGGCAAAGGCTAATGGAGTTCTGCCAAGAGAACACACTGGTCATAGCAAACATCCTATTCCAACAAAACAAGAGAAGGCTCTACACATGGACATCACCAGATGGTCAACACCGAAATCAGATTGATTATATCCTTTGCAGCCAGCGATGGAGAAGCTCTATACAGTCAGCAAAAACAAGACCGGGAGCAGACTATGGATCAGATCATGAACTCCTTATTGCCAAATTCAGATTGAAATTGAAGAAAGTAGGGAAAACCACTAGACCACTCAGGTATGACCTAAATCAAATCCCTTATGACTACACAGTAGAAGTGAGAAATAAATTTAAGGGACTAGATCTGACAGACAGAGTGCCTGATGAACTATGGATGGGGGTTCATGACATTGTACAGAAGACAGGAATCAAGACCATCCCCAAGAAAAAGAAATGCAGAAAAGCAAAATGGCTGTCTGAGGAGGCCTTAGAAATAGCTGTGAAAAGAAGAGAAGTGAAAACCAAAGGAGAACAGGAAAGATATACTCATTTTAATGCAGAGTTCCAAAGAATAGCAAGGAGAGATAAGAAAGCCTACTTCAGTGATCAGTGCAAAGAAATAGAGGAAAACAATAGAATGGGAAAGACTAGAGATCTCTTGAAGAAAATTGGAGGTACCAAGGGAACATTTCATGCAAAGACGGGCTCAATAATGACTGGACTTGAAGCAGTTGATCAAATGTATAGCCCGATATGTGATCAGTGATTGTAATGATGTTACTCTAGATATAAGAGTAACTTCCCCTTCCAGATGTTCAAGCTGGATTTAGAAAAGGCAGAGGAACCAGAGATCAAAATGCCAACATCTGCTAGATCATCAAAAAAGCAAGCATTCCAGAAAGACATCTACTTCTGCTTTATTGACTATGCCAAAGCCTTTGATTGTGTGGATCACAACAGACTGAGGAAAATTCTTAAAAAGATGGGAATACCAAATCACCTGACCGCCTCCTGAGAAATCTGTATGCAGGTCAAGAAGCAACAGTTAGAACTGGACATCGAACAACAGACTGGCTCCAAATTGGGAAAGGAGTACATCAAGGCTGTGTATTGTCACCCTGCTTATTTAACTGATATGCAGAGTACATCATGCAAAATGCAGGGCTGGAGGAAGCACAAGCTGGAATCAAGATTGCTGGGAGAAATATCAATAACCTCAGATATGCAGATGACACCAGCCTTATGGCAGAAAGTGAAGAAGAACTAGAGACTTTTGATGAAAGTGAAAGAGGAGAGTGAAAAGGCTGGCTTAAAAGTCAACATTCAGAAAACAAGGATCATGGTATCCAGATCCATCATTTCATGGCAAATAGTTGGGGAAACAATGGAAATAGTGAGAGACTTTTTTTGAGGGTGGAGGGCTCCAAAATCACTGCAGATGGTGATTGCAGCCATGAAATGAAAAGACACTTGCTCCTTGGAAGAAAAGCTGTGCCCGACCTATACAGCATATTAGAAAGCAGAGACGTTACTTTATTTAAAATGGTCCATGTAGTCAAAGCTATGGTTTTTCCAGTAGTCATGTATGGATGTGAGAGTTGGACTATAAAGAAAGCTGAGCGCTGAAGAATTGATGCTTTTGAACTGTAGTGTTGGACAAGACTCTTGAGAGTCCCTTGAGCTGCAAGGAGATCAAATCAGTCAATCCTAAAGGAAATCAGTCCTGAATATTTATTGGAAGGACTGATGCTGAAGCTGAAATTCCAATACTTTGGCCACCTGATGTGAAGAACTGACTCACTGGAAAAGGCCCTGATGCTGGGAAAGACTGAAGGCGGGAGGAGAAGGGGACAACAGAGGATGAGATGGTTGGATTGCATCACCAACATGATAGACATGAGTTTGATGAAGCTCTGGGAGTTGAGGATGGACAGGGAGGCCTAGCGTCCTGCAGTCCATGGGGTTGCAAAGTCGGACACGACTGAGTGACTGAATTGAACTGAGATATGGGAAGATGCAACAAGAAGGAATACTTTCCTGGACCATAGCTAGAAGACAGGTCTGCAGAGATCTTTGACTATGGAGACCTAGTCCAGTAATAGCACACTGAGTGACCTGTCAGCAAAGCCTTCTTCAGAACTGGGAATGAGCCTTCCCAGCAACGCAAGACAAAATGTTCATGAAATGCCCCCAAAACATGATCGGATGGATGGCCACAAGAGGGCCCTGTCAACTACAAATTGGCACTTAGCAAGGGCATTGCCAACGAGTGAACAGCAAAGGCATTTACCCTCTGCCTCCACGGAGACGGAACCCCATTCTGCTAAAGCTGTTGACTTTCAACAGCCCTGGAGGGACTTCAGAGTGGAGCGAGGCGCTCTACTCCAGGGACTCTGGTAGGACTGGTCTGTAGATAGTTGGATGTTTTTAGGAACAGACTTATGGTCTCAATCCTTGCATCTTCTCCTATCTAGAGACGCACTAAATCCCTTCATGGTGACATCAGATCCTCATGACTAACAGAAAACCTTTTGTGAAATGAGTGCTTCATGGTATTGAACTTCCCCTTCACCAAAACTTTATATATTGAACGTCCCCCACTGCTGCTTTGGAGC
>NW_024070197.1:6843206-6848229 GCF_014754425.2 Oryx dammah
TCACCAAAACTTTATATATTGAACGTCCCCCACTGCTGCTTTGGAGCAGTCTCTCAGAGTGCCCAGACTATTCTACTGATATGACCGTTTAGCAAATATGACCCTACTTTGGAGGGCATTTCCTGACCATTTGGTCCCGCATTGCTGGGAAGGCTCATTCCCAGTTCTGAAGAAGGTTTTTGCTGATACGCCACTCAATGTGCTATTACTGGACTAGGTCTTAATAGTCAAAGATCTCTGGACACCTGTCAGAACTATCTGAGATGCTGCCTCCCTGGCTGCAGTCGTCATTTTCCCCAAATAAAACTTAACTTGCAACTCTCAAGTTGTACGTCTTTTTTAGTTGACACACCCTCTTCCGACAACACAAGACGACTCTACACAAGGACATCACCAGATGCTCAATACCGAAATCAGATTGATTATGTTCCTTGCAGCTGAAGATGGGGAAGCTCTATACAGTCAGCTAAAACAAGACCAGGAGCTGACTGTGACTCAGATCATGAACTCCTTACTGCCAAATTCAGACTGAAATTGAAGAAAGTAGGGAAAACCACTAGACATCTTTCAGGTATGACCTAAATCAAATCTCTTATGATTACACGGTGGAAGTGACAAATAGATTTAAGGGATTAGATCTGGTAGACAGAATGCCTGAAGAACTATGGACAGAGGTTCATAACATTGTACAGGAGGCAGTAATCAAGACCATCACAAGGAAAAAGAAATGCAAAAAGGCAAAATGGTTGTTTTAGGAGGCCTTACAAATAGCTGAGAAAAGAAGAGACGTGAAAGGCAAAAGAGAAAAGGAAAGATAAACCCATTTAAATGAAATGTTCCAAAGAATAGCCAGGAGAAATAAGAAAGCCTTCTTAAGTGAACAATGCAAAGAAAGAGAGGAAAGCAATAGAATGGGAAAGACTAGAGATCTCAAGAAAATTAGAGGTACAGAGGACAGAAATGGCATGGACCTAACAGAAGCAGAAGAGATTAAGAAAAGGTGGCAAGAATACACAGAAGAACTATACAAAAAGGATCTTAATGAGCCAGGTAACCATGATGGTGTGATCACTCACCTAGAGGCAGACATCTTGGAATGTGAAGTCAAGTGGGCTTTAGGAAGCATTACTATGAACAAAGCTAGTGGAGGTGATGGAATTCCAGCTGAGCTATTTCAAATCCTCAAAGATGATGCTGTGAAAGTGCTGCACTCAATATGCCAGCAAATTTGGAAAACCCAGCAGTGGCCACAAGACTGGAAAATGTGAGTTTTCACTCCAATCCCAAAGAAAGGCAATGCCAAAGAACATTCAAACTACCACACAATTGCACTCATCTCACCCGCTAGCAAAGTTAAATTCAAACATCTTGATTAGAAGTCAGCTTCCATTGTCAGCTCCTTCTCATTGGGCAGGGGAATTTTCCTGTCCTTACATGGTCAAGCTTGGACTCTCATGGCTCATTGGAAATGCACAAAAATTTGGCAAATCATCTCAGGTTTCAGCATAATGTCACCTTTTCCCTATATTTTTGTTTTTAGTGCACACAAAGAAGCATGTCCTGGGGTTCATTAACTTACTGAGCCCACTGGGCAGGATGTGGGGCTCATACCACTGCTGTTTTATTGTTTGGGGGCAGGTCCTATGCCTTTGCCACATAGTTTTGTTGCTGAGCAAACCTGCTTTCTTGAGTGATCCTTTAACTTACAGAGTCTCCTATACTTTTTACTTACAATCCCTTAGTGGGATTAACGATTTAATCACCCACTCTGTCTCTTTTCTCTATCCTTACCAACTTGATTTACTTTAGTCTACTTGCCAGTTTGGACGACCCAGGTTCCTGTGTTGGGTCCCTATCTGGGGAGGTCTGACAGCAGTCTTTATTTTTTAGCATGAATCATGCAAGTTTGAGGGGCTCGCTGGATGGTCTTCCGCAGGTTAGGCTCCATTATGAACTTGTGAATCCGTTGTGGCATCTCTCCTGGTGTGGGTGCTGTGACAGTGTGGTGTGGCACGGTGTGCAAGAGGGCCTCAGGAGTCAGGACGGTTCCACATGCACACATCTCCCCCGGGTGTGGTGTGGTCCAGAGTGAATCCCCACTCCTTTTCTGGATACACCACCTGGTATTTTGACAAGTTGATCTGCAGTGACCCTCTCATGGCTTGAGAATCGCCTGCCTTTGCTGCCTGCCTTTGCAGCTTGGTCAGGTGAGAGACGTACACAGTGGTGGGTTGCACCAGGGTGAACTGCTAGGTTTCCTGAAGTCTGGCACAAGGAGTTGCCACAGCTCGAAGGCTAGGGGGCCGCCCTGAACTTTCTGTTTTAGTTGAGAAGTAAGTAGTGGGCCGAGGGATGTTCCACGGAGCTTGAATTAATATGTGAGACTCAGGCCTTGTCTCTCATGGACCTACAGTGTGCAAGGTTTAAGTCTGCTAGTTCCAAAGGTGGAGCCGAGACTAACCTTGTTTTTATCATTTCCCAGGCTGTTTGGTGCTCTTTTGTCGAAGTAAGAGCTCAAGATATGTTCTTTTAAAGCCTGAATTCAAGATCCTAATTCGACAGAATCCTGCCTTTCCCAGAAGCCCCTCAGCTCTGTGTGTCTTGGGTGTTCCCAAGCTGGCAGTTGCCTATTTTCTGTCAGGCAGAGGATGAAACCCAGGTACGTGACTTGTTACTTACATACTCGAGCCTTCTGGGAGCCGTTCCATCCACAATTGGCTGAGTTCAGGGTTCTTATGGTATTTTTTAGACACTTTGCTTGTTGTGAGCAAGTCATCCACACACATTGGAGTAAGAGCCCAAGCCAACATTTCCCCAAACAAGGTAGGGGAAATCTTCAGTCCCTGAAGCAACACTGTCCAGCAGTCCTGTTGGACTCCCTGTGTTTCTGGGTCCTGCCACCAAAAAGCAGACAGCTGCAGTGGTTCTTCTGCAGTAGGAATGCAGGGGAAAGTATGCTTCAAGTCCAGAACTGAGAACCAGCAGTATCGTCCCACAGTAGTTGTGAGAAGAGCATATATGGATTACTTACTACAGGCTGCCAATCTTGGGCTGTCTCACAAATGGCCCTCACGTCTTGGACAATGATTCATACACTGCTGAGTTCAGCTCTTTGGGAGGATAGGAGTTTGATATCGGAATCTACAAGGTTTAATTAGTCCCAGTTAAGCCAACTTTTCAAGAATTGTCTGAATTATCTTTGGGGTCTCTTGCCTCAGAAGTTATTGTTTTAAATTAGGTGTCCCAGTGTCCTTTTTTTTTTTTTTGGCTGTCCCGCACAGTTTGCAAGATCCTAAGTTCCCTCACCAGGAACTGAACCCGGGCCGCTGCAGCAAAGTGCCAACTTGTAACCACTGACCCACCCGGGAATCCCTCCAGTGTCCCTAATAACAGGATTTGTATTGGTCACATGTTTGTCGGCTTTCCCTGCGGTGCTGTCAGTCCACACTTCCTGCCTCACCTTTTTGTATACCTGGGGAGGGGGAATCAGTCTCCTTCTCCAGAGTGTCCACAAATGTCATCTGCCTGCTTACCGGGTGCCCTGACAGGATGCAGAGGTCAAGCTGTTCTGGTGAAAAAATCATTTGTGCATTTAATTTACAGAAGAGGGATTGGACATGTTGGCATATATAAGAAACTGTGTTTCAGGTTGAGGTCCCCTAATTGGCATTCCAGAGGTTGTAAGAAAGAACAGCTTTGCACTTCTCCAGAAACTCCTGTGACCGGGATGGACTGAGTCATTCTCTGCGCCATCTTGGTATCTACCAGAGTATGCTGCACTGTAGCTATCAGAAGGTCAGTCAGCTTGTCCCCACTGTCACAGGTACCCGGGGCTCCTGGGGCATCATCAGAGTGTTCATCTCTTTCTACTGCAGTGACAGGCTCCTGTCTGTTACTGTTTTCCTTCTTACTCCTTAGCCAAGGACAGTCTGTTTTCCAGTGCCCTCCTTACACTAAGCGCATTGTTCCCTCCCCCACGGTGCCTCACCTCTCCTCAGGTTACTCGCGCTCTTGGAATCACTGCTGCCACCAGGTAATGTGGCTTTCAGTCTTGCATCTTCTTGCTTCTTTTGTTGTCCCCTGTTGTTGAACACTTTTAAAGCAACATCTGCCAGTTGAGAAGGGGTCATTCCAAGTGGACCATCTAACTTCTGTGATTTTCTTAAGTCTGGGGAGCTTTGTCCAATAAAGGTTATATTTACCATTCTCATTATTTTCAGAGGCCTCAGGGTTTGCATCAGAGCAGTGCCTATAAGTATGATAAATTCTTTCTAGAAACTCTGATGGATCGTCATTGGGTTTTTGGTGTATCTCTTGAATTTATCTAAGCTCTTTTGCCTGGGTACTCCTTTTCAAAGATCCGCTCAGATACACTTACTGTAATGCTCTCAGTTCAGTTCAGTCTCTCAGTCATATTGGACTGTCTGCGACCCCATCGACTGCAGCATGCCAGGCTTCCCAGTCCATCACCAACTGCCGGACCTTACTCAAACTCATGTCCATTGAGTCAGTGATTCCATCCAACCATCTCATCCTCTGTCGTCCCCTTCTCCTCCCACCTTTAATCTTTTCCAGCATCAGGGTCTTTTCCAATGAGTCAGTTCTTTGCATCAGGTGGCCAAAGCATTGGAGTTTCAGCTTTGGCATCAGTCCTTCCAATGAACACCCAGGACTGATTTCCTTTAGGATGGACTGGTTGGATCTCCTTGCAGCCCAAGGGACTCTCAAGAGTCATCTCCAACATCACAGTTCAAAAGCATCAATTCTTCGGCACTCAGCTTTCTTTATAGTCCAACTCTCACATCCATACATGACTACTGGAACA
This sequence comes from Oryx dammah, assembly GCF_014754425.2. Classification (NCBI taxonomy): domain Eukaryota; kingdom Metazoa; phylum Chordata; class Mammalia; order Artiodactyla; family Bovidae; genus Oryx; species Oryx dammah. The sequence goes on from NW_024070197.1 coordinate 6,848,032, forward strand.
ACCATAGCCTTGACTAGATGGACCTTTATTGGCAAAGTAATGTCTCTGCTTTATAATATGTTGTCTAGGTTGGTCATAACTTTTCTTCCAAAGAGCAAGTGTCTTCTAATTTCATGGCTGCCGTCACCATCTTCAGTGATTTTGGAGCCCCGAAAATAGTGTCTCACTGTTTCCATTGTTTCCCCAACTATTTGCCAT
>NW_024070197.1:6848629-6854906 GCF_014754425.2 Oryx dammah
TTTCACTCTCCTCTTTCACGTTCATCAAGAGGCTCTTTAGTTTTTTACTTTATGCCATAAGGGTGGTGTCATCTGCATATCTGAGGTTATTGATATTTCTCCTGGCAATCTTGATTCCAGCTTGTGTTTCATCCAGCCTGGCATTTTGAATGATGTACCCTGCATATAAGTTAGATAAGCAGGGTGACAATATACAGCCTTGATGTACTCCTTTTCCTATTTGGAACCAATTTGTTGTTCCACATCCAGTTCTAACTGTTGCTTCCTGACCTACATACAGATTTCTCAGGAGGCACGTCAGGTGGTCTGGTATTCCCATCTCTTGAAGAATTTTTCATAGTTTGTTGTGATCCACACAGTCAAAGACTATTCAATGAAGCAGAAGTAGATGGGAGGACTATTCTATTTAAGGGGCAGGGTTTCTGGGAATTGGGCCTCTGCCTGCCTTTTGGCCTTTTATGGTTATCCTGTGAACTATCATTGTGCCTGTGCGTGTGTCGTTTAGGTGATGTGTTAGAGTGAGAGTGTAATGAGGCTTAAGGTCAACTGGAAGTAGACTCTTCCGCCATCTTGTGCCTAGTTTTTGTCATATCCTTTTTTCTCAATGACTGTGTCATCCCGTCCCCCCACTTCTTTTAATGGTTGTGCCCTGCCCCCTTCCTTCTGTCTCATTGTGATCCTTTAGAATATTGAGAATGTTGTCTTCTAAGGAGTGATGTGGCTTGGTGCCAGAGGAAGAAAAATTGATCTTTATGGTTGAGCAGGTTCTTCCATCGAGGTCCAGTTAACAGAGGGCTCATGCGAGAGGAGGGAGGGGGCCAAAATGGGCAGAGGAAAAGTTTGCATTTAATTTTCCTGTCTTGCCTTAAACTGTTGAGTTTTCATTTCATCAGTGCTCTCTCAGGAGGCAGACATCTTACTGCATCCCACCTACTCTGTGGACAAGAGGGATCAGGAGACAGAGTGACTGAGAGAAATAGAAACGTGAGGAGAACAGAGGAGTGGGTGAGATCAGAGGGCAGTGTGGAGGATGGGTGTTTTGCAAAGAGATGGTAAGAATGAAAGAATAAAGAGTGAAAGTAGCAGATGGTAAAAAACAAACTGAAAGAAAGCTGGGATCTCTTGGGACATGAAGGAGTAAAGACAGAATAGGAGAGGAGCTCCTGATCAGTATGAAAAGGGAAGGTTAGTCCCTTAGTCATGTCTGACTTTTTGTGATTCCCATGGACTGTAGTCCACTAGGCTCCTCTGTCCATGGAATTCTCCAGGTGAGAATACTGGAGTGGGTTGCCATTTCCTGCTGCAGGGCTGATCAGTATAGTGAGGGTATAGAAGGGTGGGAGACATGACCTAGGGGGAGACTTGATGCTGGGGAGAAGGGCTGGAGTGGGGACAAAGTGAGCAGAGGAAGAGAGGGCGGAAAGGTAGTTCAGCCACCAGAGGCGGGGCAGAGTGGGGATGAAGGGCGTGTCACGGATTCAGTGGTGGTAACCTGGAGGACTGAAAGAGAGGGACACAAGGAAAACAGATCAGAAAGGTTGAGGGGGAACAACGTGTAGACAGGCAGGACAGCAGAGGGTACCAGAGAGACAAACCAAATGAAAGGGAAAGACGTGGAAGTGAGGGGGTGGAGATCTGGACCCAGATGAGTGCTGGGCTGTTTGCTTATGCATGATTAAGTTGTGATGTATTTGATTTGTGGCTTTGAACTCCAAAAAATACCTTTTCGAATTATTCTGATAAGGATGAGGTTTGAAAAATTCCTGTCTGTATGTGTGCATCTTGTAATTATTTGTATCATATTAGAGCTTCCATTTGCCATCCTGTTCAGCCCAGGGGACAGTGACTGGACTCAGATACCTGTTGGTCACCCCTTCTGTTTCCTGGAGTGGAGTAGAGGACGGGGAGACTGGTGGAGCCAGAAATGACATCTGTCACCATGCAGTGCACTCTGAAGGAATGTTGCTGCTGATACTGCTAAGTCACTTCAGTCGTGTCCAACTCTGCGACCCATAGATGGCAGCCCACCAGGCTCCCCCATCCCTGGGATTCTCTAGGCAAGAACACTGGAGTGGGTTGCCATTTCCTTCTCCAATGCATGAAAGTGAAAAGTGAATGGACTGTAGCCCTCCAGGCTCCTCCATCCATGGGATTTTCCAGGCAAGAGTACTAGAGTGGGGTGCCATTGAAAGGTGCTATTATTCCTTCTGGTGATGGTTTTGCTTTTTGCTTTACATTGAATTGTTTTCTATAAAGAATTATTCTGAAATGCACTTTGCTGCCTTCCTATAATCCACTCATATTCTTATGCTATATTCTAAAAGCTTTTAAAATATTTGGCTATGCTGGGTCTTAGTTGTAGCATGTGGGATCTTAGCCACTGGACCCCTAGGGTAGAAGGAACGTGACACCAGACTTTTTTTTTTTTTCAATTAAAGAAACCTTTATAGTTTTTTTTTTTTTTTTTCATTCATTTCAAGTTTAGATCAGGACTTGTATGCTTTTTCCTCTTTATGTTACATGTTGAAAAAGTTCGTTGGTAATAACTTAATAATTTTACACTTTTGATGAGTACTTGGTAAGAAGTTTTACCAAGTACTTGGACTGTAGTCTGCCAGGCTCCTCCATCCATGGGATTTCCCAGGCAAGAATACTGGAGTGGGTTGCCATGCCCTCTTCCAGGGGATCTTCTGGACCCAGGGATAGAACCGGGGTCTCCGAATTGCAGACAGACTCTTTACCATCTGAGCCACCAGGAAAGCCCAATAAAGAAAGTTGATGATCATTTAACAGTCTCTTTTCTTCCCTTTTTTATAATGTAAAACAGTGAGCTGTGAGGTACTAAATAGACATTCACCTAAGTCCGTTCTCTGCAAATGAGAATCTGTCTATTCATGATGAGATAAATAGACATGTTTGTTTAGCATATTTCTTACCTAACTCAATTTCAGTGTTTTCCTGAGGAGTAGCTATGCTTTTGCAACTCAGTATTTTTTTTAAGTATTTTATTTAGATTTTTCTGGCAAAGAGGAATTACATGGTTGTTATCAATGTGACTAGGGATTCCTTGTTTGCTCAGTGGTAAAGATGCCACCTGCCATGCAGGAGGCACAGAAAGACTGTCTAGAGAAGGAAATGGCAACCCACTCCAGTGTTCTTACCTGAAGAATCCCATGCACAGAGGAGCCTGGCAGGCTATATAGTCCATGGGGTTGCAAAGTTGGACACTGAGCAAGTAAACCATCACCAGTGTGATCAGACCTTGAAAGAGAGCTTTCCTTTGTGCTTATGGACACAGAAGATGGTCCCGGTGTTTTTAAGTGGGATGCACACTAAGGACAAACTGCCCACTGACTAGCCCGTCATGCAACCTCTCCAGAATTCAGTTATACCTGGTTCTTTCACTCAACTCAAGACAGTTTCAGAAATGTCTCCCTGGTGGGCCTGAGGGAGATTGAGAGACCCCTGAAGTGATTGGCTCAGTTGGGTGTGTCTGTGTGTTCACGAGGGTAGTGCCTACTTGTAATTCAAATTTTGAATGGATCCCAACAAATTATCTGGCGGTCCAATGGTTAGGACTCAGTATTTTCACTGCCTCTGGCAGGGACTTGAGGAACTAAGATGCACAAGTCGTGTGGAATGCCAGTCCTTTCAGAATGAAAAACAAAAAATGCCAGAGTGCAGGCTGGTGGAGTCATATGTCTTTCTGCATTAGGATAAACAAGAAAAATTATGTGCTCCATGGGCTTCTAGTTGTCTGTCCTCTGGACATGTAGTCACAACACCACCCTAGGCACGGACCGTTTTCTCATGGTTCACTCTGCTCCGGTCACTTTCACCTTTTCTTTCTCAAAGTTGAGGTTCCTGTTCCTCTCCTTTGTCTCTCAGATCTTCAGGTCTAGGCTCAAAGATATCTTCCCATCCATCATGTACTTTTCCCATGGTTTTATGGCCTCCCTATCAACAACCTATCAACAACCACATCAGAACTGCCCATCTCCTTTGATTGAGTTTTCCTTCCTTTCTCTTCATCGACGGGCACACAATGTTTATTTTCTTCCCTGAATGCCTGCAACATGTCCGTCTGGGGATGTGTGTAGGGATGTGTGTAGGGGTTAAGACTGAGTAATCCTTAGGAAAGGCCAAGGGATCAGGGCAGGTCTGGATGGTTCCATCTTTGTTCTGCAAAGTTCAAGTGAACAACTAGTGTCCTTGGATTTGCAGCTTGTGTGCATTCCTGTTGTGACACCAGTGCCTGGAGGGACGAGAGTGTGGAGCTCTAGAGGAACCCACTGAACGGTGTGCATCGCAGGTGTTTGTGGGATCAAGCAGTGTGTGGAACTGCTGGACGTCTCAGGTCTGATTGGAAGCCTGAGGCTGACTTTATGGGTAGTTTCAGGATCAAGGAATTGGTGTGAGGTGCCACAGTGGGTGGTGAAACTCAGATTTGCATGCCTGGGGTTTTAACTGGGTAATTGATAATCATATCTGGCACAGAAAGGAAGGAAGTGCAATTAGGCAGAGAGAATATTATTAGAAACCAGCCTTGAGCTGAGCTCACATGCAGTGTGCTCAGTGAAGAACAGGGACCTTGGCCCTGTGGTATTTATTCTTTTTGATATGGCAGACTGGGAGTTAAGGAAAACTCCCATTTGCCTGCCATTCCTTAATTTCTCTTTCTGACTTTTAGCATACAGAAAATGCAACAGATTTCTGTATGTTTAATATCCTACAACTTTTATCAAGTTCACTGATGTGGGCTATAACTTTTGTTTTGGTGATATATATTTATAATGTTCCCAGACAGTGACAGTTTTACTTGAATAAAAGCGGTATTGGGCATCCTTGCCTTATTCTTTGATCTTAGAATGTTTTTAGCTTTTCACTTTCAACTGTGATGTTAGATGTGAATTTTATGAAAAGGTCTTTTTTTGCAGGTAACATTTACTTGACTGGAGTCTTTTCTTACGAATGCCACAGGTGTTAGTTCGTTTCCACAAAAATCCCACAATCAAAATGTTAATATGGTCTGGTATCACATGGATGAATTTACAATTATTGACTGTTTCCTTGTGCCCATGGGAGATCCACTTGATCATGGTGCTGATTCCTTTTAACCATTTCTTTTACCAAGGTGTTTGGTGGAGGCCTTGTTTAAGAAGTTTTAGACACATCCTTCTCTCTAAGTTTTTGGAATAGCTTGAGAAGATTCAGTGAAGTCTGATTTAGAAATCACCCTGTAAGCTGATCTGGTATTTTCTTTGTGGTTCATATTTGTCCATTTCATTGGCCTAGAGTTTTTTTATTCTTATGTATTTTGTGGTGTTGATTGTAATTTCTTTATCATTTTATTGATTTTGACCCTTTTTTTTCTTGATTTCATCGATCTTTTTTATTATCTTCTAAAATTTCATTTCTGTCTATTCTTATCTCTTTGGGTTTTCTTCTTTTTCTAGGTATAAAGATACTTTGAGATTTTCCTTATTTCCTGAGGTAGGTGGTAGGTATAATTTTCCCACATGTGAATTGTGTTTTCCTTTCATTTTTGTCTCACTTCAGTTCACTTCAGTCGCTCAGTTGTGTCTGACTCTTTGCGACCCCATGAATTGCAGCACGCCAGGCCTCCCTGTCCATCACCAACTCCCGGAGTTCACTCAGACTCACGTCCATCAAGTCAGTGATGCCATCCAGCCATCTCATCCTCTTTCGTCCCCTTCTCCACCTGCCCCCAATCCCTCCCTGCATCAGACTGTTTTACGAGTCAACTCTTCGCATGCGGTGGCCAAAGTACTGGAGTTTCAGCTTTAGCATCATTCCTTCCAAAGAAATCCCAGGGCTGATCTTCAGAATGGACTGGATGGATCTTCTTGCAGTCCAAGGGACTCTCAAGAGTCTTCTCCAACACCACAGTTCAAAAGCATCAATTCTTCGGTGCTCAGCTTTCTTCACAGTCCAACTCTCACATCCATACATGACCACAGGAAAAACCATAGCCTTGACTAGACGGACCTTTGTTGACAATGTAATGTCTCTGTTTCTTAATATTCTGTCCAGGTTGGTCATAACTTTTCTTCCAAGGAGTAAGCGTTTTTTAATTTCATGGCTGCAATTACCATTTGCAGTGATTTTGGAGCCCAGAAAAAATAAAGTCAGCCACTGTTTCCACTGGTTCCCCATCTGTTTGCCATGAAGTGATGGGACGATGCCATGATCTTCGTTTTCTGAATGTTGAGCTTTAAGCCAACTTTTTCACTCTCCTCTTTCACTTTCATCAAGA
>NW_024070197.1:6855006-6893429 GCF_014754425.2 Oryx dammah
CATGATGTACTCTGCATATAAGTTAAATAAGCAGGGTGACAATATACAGCCTTAACATACTCCTTTTCCTATTTGAAACCAGTCTGTTCTTCCACGTCCAGTTCTAAGTGTTGCTTCCTGACCTGCATACAGATTCCTCAAGAGGCAGATCAGATGGTCTGGTATTCCCATCTCTTTCAGAATTTTCCACAGTTTATTGTGATCCACACAGTCAAAGGCTTTAGCATAGTCAATAAAGCAGAAATATATGTTTTTTCTGGAACTCTCTTGTTGACTTCACAAGCAAAACAGTTTTATCACTTACTGGATCTGAAAATTACACACCAGTTTACCACTAACTGAGGATTCAGCTTGTTTTTTGTGGTCTTTAACAAGCATGACCAAGAGGAGCTGCCCCACGTCCAAGGTCAGGGGCAGCAGCTGAGAGGACTTATCCCACATCCAAGGTCAGGGGCTGCGGTGGAGAAGAGCTACCCCATGTCCAAGGTCAGGGGTGGTGGCCAAGAGGAGCTACCCATGTCCAAGGTAAGGAGCAGCGGCTGTGCTTTGCTGGAGCAGTCATCAAGAGATACCCCACATCCAAGAGAAACCCAAGTAAGACGGTAGGCACTGAGAGAGGGTATCAGAGGGCAGACAGACTGAAACCACAGCCACAGACAACTATCCAGTCTGATCACATGGACCACAGCCTTGTCTAATTCAGTGAACCTAAGCCATGCTGTGTGGGGCCACCCAAGAAGGATGGGTCATGGTGGAGAGGTCAGACAGAATGTGGTCCACTGGAGAAGAGAATGGCAAACCACTTCAGTATTCTTCCCTTGAGAACCTTATGAACAGTATGAAAAGGCAAAAAGATAGGACACTGAAAGAGGAACTCCCCAGGTCAACAGGTGCCCAATATGGTACTGGAGATCAGTGGAGAAATAACTCCAGAAAGAATGAAGGGATGGTGCCAAAGAAAAAACAACACCCAGTTGTAAATGGGACTGGTCATAGAAGCAAGGTTCAATGCTGGAAAGAGCAATATTGCATAGAAACCTGGAATGTTAGGTCCATGAATCAACGCAAATTGGAAGTGGTCAAACAGGAGATGGCAAAAGTGAACATAGACATTTTAGGAATCAGAGAACTGAGGAGGACTGAAATGGGTGAATTTAACTTTTACCATTCTATCTACTACTGCAGGCAGGAATCCCTTAGAAGAAATGGGGTAGCCATCATAGTCAACAAGAGTCCAAAATGCAGTACTTGGATGCAGTTTCAAAAACGACAGAATGATCTCTGTTCGTTTCCAAGGCAAACCATTCAATATCACGGTAATCCAAGTCTATGCCCCAACCAGTAACACTGAAGAAGCTGAAGTTGAACGGTTCTATGAAGACCTAAAAGATCTTCTAGAACTAACACCCAAAAAAGATGTCCTTTTCTTTATCGGGGACTAGAATGCAAAAGTAGGAAGTCAAGAAACACCTGGAATAACAGGCAAATTTGGCCTTGGAGTACAGAATGAAGCAGGGCAAATGTTAATAGAGCTCTGCCAAGAGTTTCTCTTTTAGTCCTCCATTAATAATGATATGATATCTAATAGATAATAAATTTTTGTTATTCTAAAGTGTTTTATCTCTTACTCATGATTCTCTTCTAAATCTCAGCAACCACAATCTTGTCAAATTATTTCAGTAGTTGGCACCAATTTACACTTGTTCTTGACTAAAAGGAAATGTGTCTTCTCTAGCAATCAGAATGAACCACTCTTGCCTAAACAAATACAACTTCACCTTGGATAATCTCTCTTCTAGGATTATATGGTAATCAGTGTACCTACATCTTATTTAAACATTCATTGGCAACACTGACTGATGAAATGAAACTAAAGACATGGTCTGGAGATATTGTGGGTTCATTTCTGGACTACCACAACAAGGCACTTATCACTGGGTCATGGTGGCACTAGTGGTAAAGAACAATTTGATCCCTAGGTCAGCAACATACCCTGGAGGAGAGCATGGCAATCCACTCCAGTAATTTTGCCTGGAGAATCCCATGGACAGAGGAGACTGTGGGCACTACAATCCATAGGTTTACAGTCAGGCATGACTAAAGCGCCTTAGCAAACACACATGGTGCATATAAAAGTTACATTTTCACTATTCTACAGACTAAACTATGCAACAGAATTATGTCTTAAAAGAAAAACAGTCTAAATACATTAATGAAATGTTTATTCTTTCTCTTTTTCTTCTGGGAGGTGGCCCACTGGCCACAGATATTAAATGGACTGGCCAAACAGTTTTGTTCAAATTTTTCTGTTAAGTTCTTCCAACAAATCTTTGTAAATACACTGAGGTCATCCTAACTGACCAGCAGCATTTGATTTTTGTAGGCACAGAGCTGGTGGATGGCCCTACTCTCTCAGAATTACTATATGCAGAGTCAACCTGCACCTGGTCTGCTGCCTGAGGTGCCACCTCAGGGAACCTCCCCTCAGCTGTTCCCCCAGAAATACAACTGGGACAAGGTGACTCGTCCTACCCTTTGTGCCTGCCTGCACCTTGGCCCTGTCAACTGCAACAAGAATTACTGTAGCCATGCCAACAACCTAGGCTTCAGTGTAGCAACATGCTGAAGAGATCTTTGAGGCGAGACAATGTGGATTCAAGCTCCGATTCAGTCACTTCCTGGGATGGGATGCTTTTGTTCCATTCAAGTTCCATCATATGGGAAACGAGAAACAACGTCAGTACTTATTTTGGAGTTCAAGTTCAAAAAGATAGCATGCATAAAGTATTAAAACAGGGATTCTCAAACTGGGATATAAAAGTGACTTTGAGTCGAATTTAACATCAGTTATCAAGGAAAGTATTTTCCGTTGGGAACAAAGAACACATCTCACTTTCTCGGCAAGATCTTCGGGCTCTGAATGTGAATGCAACACTGAGAAACAGCAGGATAGCTTGCAAGCATTAGGCACTGGAGACTATTTCCCTGTCACAAAATACAGTTGGAATCCATAGTCATTCCCTTCACTGTGTGCTTGTACAGTTCTACTCACTTGACTTTCAAGCACCTGATCCCAGACAAATTCCCAAATTAAACATTTCATTTCACAATTTGGCCATTTCAGTTTTTTCATGGAAGTGAACCCCACCCCTAAAGAAACTCAGCTTCTTCACTGCACCTACTTTGTACACGTCATGGCATTTATGAACATATTCAGGTCACAAAAGTTTGAAAAGAACCCACTGATTCATATATACCTTGGTGTAAAGAGGACAGACAGCTTCTGGGAGCACCTGTTTATTTACCAGGTGGGATGCTGACCAACCCATGAATCAATGAATAAGACCATAGGGATCTTTAATATTTACTTGTGAAGACCAGTGAGCCCTGATTAAAGGAGCCCCACAGGAATGGGGAAAACAGAGACTTCACTCTTAACAGGTGCAGATGAAGCCTCATGCAACTGAGACGAAGCTGAGATGAAGAGCAAAACACAATCGTTTGCTAGGATCCTGGATGGTGTGACCTGCCTGCTGGTCTTGAAGGATCTCCAGGGGGTGGGCGGTGGGCTGTGGCTCACTGTGGGGACACAGATCCTGAGGGCAGAACTATGAGAGAGCACTCATCTGCGTGAGGTCTCCATCTTGGCCTGACACTGGCTCCACTCAGAACCTGTAGGCTACAGCAATGGGCCCCCTAAGGCCAAAGGATGAAAGGGCCAGGATGCAGCCCTAACCATCAGCAGACAGGCTGTTCAAAGGCTCCCTGTACACATGCCTTTCAACATAACTCTACCCACAAAAGAGTCAAGACCCAGTTCTAACCATCACTGTGCAGGCACAAGCCTCCTGACCAGCCTCACCCAGCAGGGTTGTTGGTCAGCTGCTCAGTCATGTCTGACTCTTTGCGACCCCATGGACTGCAGCACGCCAGGCTTCCCTGTCTTTCACCATCTTCTGGAGTTTGCTCAAACTCATATCCATTGAATCGGTGATGTCATCCAACCCTCTAGTCCTCTGTTGCCCCTTTCTCCTCCTGTCCTCAAACTTTCCCAGCATCAGGGTCTTTTCCAATGAGTTGGCTCTTCACAGCAGGGGGCAGACACCAAAAGCAAGAAAAGTAGAGACCCACAGCTTGCAAACCGAGTCCACAAATACACATGGGGACACCACCCTGGGATCAGATGTCCTCTGGCTCTTGGATCGGGAGAAAGATGCCTGGGATATCTTCTGCAGACGGCCACTTCTCCAAGGTCAAGAAACGTAACTATGCTACCAGATAGATTAAAATACAAATAAAGATTTACACAAAACGAGGTGACAGAGGAATATGTTTCAGAGGGAGGAATAAGACAAAACCCTAGAAGAAATAAGTAACGTGGAGATAGACAATCTACCTGAAAGAGTTCAGAGTAAACATGATCAAGAACTTGGGAGAAGAATGCATGACCTGAGAAATGAGAAGTCTTTAACGAAGACTTAGAAAATATAACAACCAACCAAAGAGAACTGAAGAATATAGTAAATGAAATGAAAACCAAAACAAAACAAAACAAAAAACCAGAAACTAAAATGAATCAGAACAGGCTAAATGAGGCAGAAAACACATCAGTGAGCTAGAAGAAAGAGCACTGAAAATCACCACTCCTGAACAGAATAAAAAAGAATAAAAGGAGGACGTTTTAAGAGACCTCTGGGACAACAAGCCACTAATATTTGCCCTATAGTGTCCCAGAAGAAGACAGGAAAATCTTAGGAGGAGAAAACAGCTGAAACCACTCTAATCTTGGAAAGGAAACAGTCCCCAAGTCTAAGAATCACCAAGAGCCCATATCTAAATAAAAACTTCTTAGTAAGGACAAGTCAAAAATCTGTGATACACAATGAAAATGCACATGAAAATACCCTCAACATCCTGAGACTGTCCACTGTGTCAGGCTCCTTGGTGCTCCCATTTACCAGGTTGAATTCTGCCCAATGTATTAATCACTGAATAAAGCTAATTAGGGACGTTCCCAATGGTTCAGTGGTTAAGAATCCACCTGTCAGTGCAGAGGATACAGGTTCCATCCTTGGTCTGAGAAGATCCGACATGCCACAGGGCAATTAACAGTGTGTGCTGCAGCTACTGAGTCTGTGCTTTAGAGCCTGTGAGCTGCAACTACTGAGCCCTTGCACCCAGAGGCTGTGATCCCCAACAAGAAAAGCCAACACACACAGCAACTAGAGAAAGCTTGCATGCAGCAACGAAGACCCAGCATAGCCAAAAATAAAAATAAAGCAAATTAGACCTTTAAATTTATTTGATGCAATTTTTGCACATTAATGGAAGTCAGTCTAAAATGTACTGCTGTGCTATTTGGATTACAGTCATATGAATGTTCTGGTATAGAGTGTGGAGAGAGTAACTTTAGTTACAAATTATAACTATGTACCCCCCAAATTGTATGTTGTTTGATTCCATGGTGACAAGAAATTGTTCTAGATTTATTTAAACCTGGCAACCCACTCCAGTACTCTTGCCTGGAAAATCCCATGGATGGAGGAGCCTGGTAGGCTGCAGTCCATGGGTTCACTAAGACTGAGCGACTTCACTTTTACTTTTCACTTTCATGCATTGGAGAAGGAAATGGCAACCCACTCCAGTGTTCTTGCCTGGAGAATCCCAGGAATGGGGGAGCCTTTTGGGCTGCCGTCTATGGGGTCGCACAGAGTCGGACACAACTGAAGTGACTTAGCAGCAGCAGCAGCAGCAGCAGAGAGTCTAATGCCTTCTTACCTGCTGTTACAAAGTACTGAAGTGAGATAAAACTGTGTTGATGGAATAACACAATTCATCCTGGGTTAGGACACAGCGTTTCTATTTTATTCATGGAAGCAGGAAACCTTGATACATTCAGAATGTAGTTCTTTGAATACAACAGTAGCAAATGGTAATGACAGCTGTTAAATGTGATTCATACACATACAGATATTACCCTGGTTCTGATCAAATTTGATGCTCAAAATAATTGCTCTCCGTCAGGGGACATTCAACTTTAAGGGATCCAATGTGTTAGTTTCTTCTTTTGTGTGTCATTTCTCAAGGACTCTCTGTTCCTTATCAGTTCCTGGAAAACAGGAACGAGCAGAGCTGCACGCAGTTCTCAGGACTGAGGTCATGAGAAAGAGCATTGCTTGGATTCCTTTCAGTGACTCCCTTCAGTGACCTTTTACTTAAAGCTAATCTATTCGGTTATGCCCCTCTTACTCAGGATAGGGAATGCTTTCTGGCCCTTTCAAGATTGTTATTTGTGTGGCTTTGTTTTTGCTCAATGTTTTTACTGCCTAAAGCTGCCTTGCATGAAGATATAGAAACATCCGTTTCTGCAAATAAAGCACCCTTGTTTCACTCGAGACTTGGGTCCCCTGTGTCCTTCTTCTCGTCGACTCCAGTCCCCAGGTCCTGGTCTACAAAGACCGTGACAAGTGGCGTCCAAACAGGGACCTGGTGAACGCCCTTGGCAAGCGGACAGAGTGACTGTTAGGACCTAAGGAGGTCAGTAAGTGTGGGGTTATAGGACAAACAGCTGGAAAGCCCCACCACTTTTCTACTTTCCTTCATCATTTATTTAAGGTTCAAGGACTTTCAGTTTTGCATCAGTGGATAGAGGCTTGTCTCCAAACAGTGGTTAAATATAATCCCTGGTTCCCCGATGAAGGCAGTTTTGATTTAGAAATTTGGAGACGGGTTAAAGAAAAGGTGAGCAAGCTGCAAGACGGGGAGAAAATATTCCAATAAGTTTCTGGCCCTTGTGGGCCCTCATTAAAGCCATGACCTTGCCATTTCAAGGTAATTGTAGCCCCCCTGATATTCGTCAACAAGCGGAATGCTCATTATACAAATATAAGTTAGATGAGAAGACTTTACAGAAGGGCCAATTACAGCAACATAAAATGTTTTAAAACTTTCCCACCATCCCTGCTTCGTCTGCACCAAGCGCTCCTTCTCCTCCTCTTGTAACGGGCATGAAACCGAAGGTCCCCTCAATTAGAGGACAAAATTAATCTGATGATGATTCTTCTGATGCTCTTTGACACTAAAGCCAACAATCCTTTTTTTTTTATGACAATGATAAGCCCCTAACACATACTCATATTTATGAAAACACATGATCCACTCATTCTCCTTCATGACGAAGGATTTCTGATTTACTGGCTTTGCAAACTCGAGTCTCTGAGGCCGATGATCTTTTTGCCTTTCCTGTGTTAGGAAATGTTTATGCTCAAGGGCAGCTAATACTGCAATATGAAGGCATTGATTTTTCTCACATGCAAGAGATGAAAAAGCCTATAACTGTGTACGGCCCTCATTCACCTTTTACTGAAGAACTTCTAAATGCTATGGCGTCTTCTACTGGAAATTTTATTCCTATGATTGGCTAATTTTGATAAAAGCTCTTCTTAAACCACAAAAATATCTTCAATGGATAATGTGGTTTCAGGATGTGACCCGAGATCATGCCAATTCTAACGCTCAAGCTGCCACTACCCAAAACCAAATTACTTTAAAAATGTTAACTGGTATGGGGCAATTTGATTTGGTGAAAGCTCAGATACAATGTCCTCTTTTGTTGCATGAGCAATTGAAAGAAGTTGCCCTTGAAGCTTGGGATCGAATTACTCCTCAAGGGGAACCTAATAGTAACTACACAAAGATATCACAAGGGCCTAATGAAGCCTATGGAGAAGGCAGTGGCACTCCACTCCAGTACTCTCGCCTGGAAAATCCCATGGACGGAGGAGCCTGGTAGGCTGCAGTCCATGGGGTCGCTGAGGGTTGGACATGACTGAGCGACCTCACTTTCACTTTTCATTTTCATGCATTGGATAAAGAAATGGCAATCCACTCCAGTGTTCTTGCCTGGAGAATCCCAGGACGGGGGAGCCTGCTGGGCTGCCGTCTATGGGGTCGCACAGAGTCGGACACGACTGAACCGACTTAGCAGCAGCAGCAGCAGCAGCAGCAGCAGCAATGAAGCCTATGCTGATTTTTTAACTAGAATGTGAGTTTGTATCTCCCATAATGTTGTCAGAGAAGAGACAAGAGTGCAATTAGAAAAACTGCTTGCATATGAGAATGCGAATCAGGAGTGTCAAAGAGCCTTTGCTCCAATTCGTGAGATCAGGAATGTTAATGATTATTTGAAGGATTGTCACAACTTAGGATCAGAAACTCAGACAATGCAAATGTTAGCTGAAGCAATGGCTGCTGCCTTTACAAAGGGGGATGAAGGATGTTTTGTTTGTGGAGATAAGAGCCATTTAACAAACGATTGCCCTAAAAAACACACAGAAAAAAATAAAACTACTAAAAAACCTCCAGGAGTCTGCCTTCAATGTCATAAAGGGGTACATTGGGCTAAAAAAATATCGATCTAAGTGTGATGTTTAAGGGAATCCTATTTAAGGAAACTCAAAGATGGGGACTCCCCGGGTTCCCATCCACAAAAACCAGGGGCAAACTCCATCTTTTCCCTCAAACCTTCAACATCCAGCAATGCTGCCATCAATATACCAGCCCTAAATGATTTTCTTCTTTTTCCTCAAGCAGTCCCTTCTAGAGTACCTACCAGCCTTTATGGACCCCTACCCCCACAAAACTTCAGCCTTATACTTGGCCAATCTAGTCTGACTTCTAAAGAAATTACTATTCACCCTGAAATAATTGATTCAGATTATGAGAAAAAAATTCAAATTACAATGTCATGTCAGATACTATGACAATTCAAAAAGGGGGACAAATTTGCCCAATTACTTCCTTACATTTCTATTAACTCCTCCGATGGTATACAGACAGGTGAATTTGGTAATACAGATCAAAAGCAATCCTTATGGACAACGATAGTATCTGAATATGCATGACCAAATATCAATATCAAAATTAATGTCAAAAGATTTTCTGGTCTTCTTGATACTGGATCCGATATTACCATTATTTCTAAACAATTATGGCCCAAATCTTGGCCTATACAGAGAATTTCTTGCTAAATTGCAGGAATTTCTCAAACCAAAATACAAGAGATTTATCAAAATGTTCAAATATATCCATATGAGGGAACAGTAGGCCAGCATGCAACATTACAACCTTATGTGATAGAAGCACCCCTTAATTTAATAGGAAGAGATTTACTTATGTAATCGCAAACTCAAATATATATTCCACATTTTTCCTAGGGGCCACCATTCATTTAACAAACAATGCAATTATTAAAATAACTTGGAAAAATAACGAGCTTATTTAGAAAGAGCAGTGGCCCCTTCAGTTCAGTCGCTCAGTCATGTCCGACTCCTTGCGACCCCATGAATTGCAGCACACTAGGCCTCCCTGTCCATCACCAACTCCCGGAGTTCACTCAGACTCACGTCCATCAAGTCAGTGATGCCATCCAGCCATCTCATCCTCCGTCATCCCCTTTTCCTCCTGCCCCCAATCCCTCCCAGCATCAGAGACTTTTCCAATGAGTCAACTCTTCGCATGAGGTGGCCAAAGTACTGGAGTTTCAGCTTTACCATCATTCCTTCCAAAGAAATCCGAGGGTTGATCTCCTTCAGAATGGACTGGTTGGATCTCCTTGCAGTCCAAGGGCCCCTCAAGAGTCTTCTCCAACACCACAGTTCAAAAGCATCAATTCTTCGGTGCTCTGCCTTCTTCACAGTCCAACTCTCACATCCATCCATGACTACAGGAAAAACCATAGCCTCAACTAGATGGATCTTTGTTGGCAAAGTAATGTCTCTGCTTTTCAATATGCTATCTAGGTTAGTCATAACTTTCCTTCCAAGGAATAAGCGTCTTTTAATTTCATGGCTGCAATCACCATCTGCAGTGATTTTGGAGCCCAGAAAAATAATGTCTGACACTGTTTCCACTGTTTCTCCATCTATTTGCCATGAAGTGATGGGACCCGATACCATGATCTTCGTTTTCTGAATGTTGAGCTTTAAGCCAACATTTTCACTCTCCTCTTTCACTTTCATCAAGAGGCTTTTTAGTTCCTCTTCACTTTCTGCCATAAGAGTGGTGTCATCTGCATATCTCAGGTTACTGGAATTTCTCCCAGCAATCTTGAGTCCAGCTTGTGTTTCTTCCAGCCCAGTGTTTCTCTTGATGTACTCTGCATAGAAGTTAAATAAGCAGGGTGACAATATACAGCCTTGACGTACTCCTTTTCCTATTTGGAACCAGTCTGTTTTTCCATGTCCACTTCTAACTATTCCTTCCTGAACTGCATACAGATTCTTCAAGAGGCAGGTCAGGTGGTCTGGTATTCCTATCTCTTTCAGAATTTTCCACAGTTTATTGTGATCCACGAAGTCAAAGGCTTTGGCATAGTCAATAAAGCAGAAATAGATGTTTTTCTGGAAATCTCTTGCTTTTTAAATGATCCAGCGGATGTTGGCAATTTGATCTCTGGTTCCTCTTCCTTGAACATCAGGAAGTTCACAGTTCATGTATTGCTTAAGCCTGGCTTGGAGAATTTTGATCATTACTTTACTAGCATGTGAGATGAGTGCAATTGTGCGGTAGTTTGAGCATTCTTTGGCATTGCCTTTCTTTGGGATTGGAATGAAAACTGACATTTTCCAGTCCTGTGGCCACTGTTGAGTTTTCCAAATTTGCTGGCATATTGAGCACAGCAATTTAACAGCATCATTTTTCAGGATTTGAAGTAGCTCAACTGGAATTCCATCACCTCCACTAGCTTTGTTCGTAGTGATGCTTTCTAAGGCCCACTTGACTTCACATTCCAGTATGTCTGGCTCTAGATTAGTGATAACACCATCATGATTATCTGGGTCATGAAGATCTTTTTTGTACAGTTCTTCTGTGTATTCTTGCCACCTCTTCTTAATATCTTTTGCTTCTGTTAGGTCCAGACCATTTCTGTCCTTTATCGAGCCCATCTTAGCATGAATTGTTCCCTTGGTATCTCTAATGTTCTTGAAGAGATCTCTAGGCTTTCCCATTCTGTTCTTTTCCTCTATTTCTTTGCATTGATCGCTGAAGAAGGCTTTCTTATCTCTTCTTGCTATTCTTTGGAACTCTGCATTCAGATGCTTATATCTTTCCTTTTCTCCTTTGCTTTTCACCTCTCTTCTTTTCACAGCTATTTGTAAGGCCTCCCCAGACAGCCATTTTGCTTTTTTGCATTTCTTTTCCATGGGGATGGTCTTGATCCCTGTCTCCTGTACAATGTCACGAACCTCATTCCATAGTTCATCAGGCACTCTATCTATCAGATCTAGGCCCTTAAATCTATTTCTCATTTCTACTGTATAATCATAACGGGTTTGATTTAGGTTATACCTGAATGGTCTGGCGGTTTTCCCTACTTTCTTCAATTTGAGTCTGAATTTGGCAATAAGGAGTTCATGATCTGAGCCACAGTCAGCTCCGGGTCTTGCTTTTGTTGACTGTATAGAGCCTGTCCATCTTTGGCTGCAAAGAATATAATCAATCTGATTTCAGTTTTGAACATCTGGTGATGTCCATGTGTAGAGTCTTCTCTTGTGTTGTTGGAAGAGGGTGTTTGCTATGACCAGTGCATTTTCTTGGCAAAACTCTATTAATCTTTGCCCTTCTTCATTTTGCATTCCAATGCCAAATTTACCTGTTACTCCAGGTGTTTCTTGACTTCCTACTTTTGCATTCCAGTCCCCTGTAATGAAAAGGACATCTTTTTTGGGTGTTAGTTGTAAAAGATCTTGTAGGTCTTCATAAAACTGTTCAACTTCAGCTTCTTCAGTGTTACTGGTTGGGGCATAGACTTGGATTATGGTGATATTGAATGGTTTGCCATGGAGACGAACAGAGTGGCCCCTTACAGAACAGAAATTAAAGGCTGCTAAGGTCCATCTAGTCAAGGCTATGGTTTTTCCAGTAATCATGTATGGATGTGAGAGTTGGACTGTGAAGAAGGCTGAGCACCGAAGAATTGATGCGTTTGAACTGTGGTGCTGGAGAAGACTCTTGAGAGTCCCTTGGACTGCAAGGACATCCAACCAGTCCATTCTAAAGGATATCAGTCCTGGGTGTTCTTTGGAAGGAATGATGCTAAAGCTGAAACTCCAGTACTTTGACTACCTCATGCCAAGAGTTGACTCATTGGAAAAGAGTCTGATGCTGGGAGGGATTGGGTGGAGGAGGAGAAGGGGACGAGAGAGGATGAGATGGCTGGATGGCATCACCGACTCGATGGACGTGAGTTTGAGTGAACTCCGGGAGTTGGTGATGGACAGGGAGGCCTGGCGTGCAGCGATTCATGGGGTTGCAAAGAGTCGAACACGACTTGGCAACTGAACTCAAATGACGGAACTGATAGATACACAGTTGAAATGAAAACATTTTGAGGAATCTATTCCCCTTGGAGTTCTCCCATTTTTGAAATAAAAAAGCAATCTGGCAAATGGCGTCTTTTAACAGATCTTCGAAAAGTTAATACATCTATGAAACCTATGGGCGTATTCCAACCGGGAATTCCATCACCTACCATTATTCCTCAAAACTGGCATATTATTATTATAGATTTACAGGATTGCTTTTTTAGTATACCTATGGATATGAGAGTTGGATTGTGAAGAAAGCTGAGTGCTGAAGAATTGATACTTTTGAACTGTGGTGTTGGAGAAGACTCTTGAGTGTCCCTTGGACTACAAGGAGATCCAACCAGTCCATTCTGAAGGGGCTCAGCCCTGGGTGTTCTTTGGAAGGAATGATGCTAAAGCTGAAACTTTAGTACTTTGGCCACCTCATGTGAAGAGTTGACTCATTGGAAAAGACTCTGATGCTGGGAGGGAGTGGGGGCAGGAGGAGAAGGGGACGACAGAGGATGAGATGGCTGGATGGCATCACTGACTCCTTGGACGTGAGTCTGAGTGAACTCCGGGAGTTGGTGATGGACAAGGAGGCCTGGTGTGCTGCAATTCATGGGGTTACAAAGAGTCGGACATGACTGAGTGACTGAACTGAACTGAACTGACACCCTCTTCCTTATCACAATCATATCGGGTGTCATAAACAGTACCAATGGACTGTGTTGCCTCAAGGAATGATGAATTCTCCCACCATGTGTCAATATTATGTGGCCAAAGCCCTTGAACCTGTGAGAAAACAATTTCCTGACTTTCCTGTTATTCATTATATGGATGATATATTGTCTTCAGCTCCATCTATTTTAGAAACTCACCAGATGCTTGACATAGCTCAACAATGCTTAAAAGCTTCTAAATGGATCATTGCCCCTGAAACATTCAAACATCTACACCTTACTATTACCTAAGTTTTGTTGTTAATAGACAACATATTACTCCCCAACTAACAGATTCATATTAATAAATTATCTACCTTGAATGATTTTCAAAAAGTTTTAGGTGATATAAATTGGATTAGACACTCTTTAGACATTACATATTATCAACTAATTTATTTAAGAGTTTAAAAAGAGATCCTGATTTAAATAGCCCTCATTCACTTTCACAAGAGGCACGAGATAAACTGTTTAATACAAAATAAATTGCAAAAACAATTTCTTACTCATATTAGACTTGATTTACCTCTAGAATTATTTATACTCCCCTCTCTTCATTCTCCCACTGGACTTCTTACCCAACAAGAATACCCAATAGAATGGATCTATACCCATTTTAGAGGGACAAAGTCACTTACACCCTATCTTGATTTGATCGTGCTAATCATTATCAATGGAAGAAAGAGAGCTAAGACTCTAATTGGCTCTGATCCTCATAAAATTGGAGTACCTATTAATAAATCTCAATTCAAAAACACATTACGAACGACTACTGATTTCCAAATAGCCTTTCTGGAATATTTTGGAGAAATTTCATTTCATTATCCTTCTAACAAACTCTGGAATTTCTTCAAAAATACTGAATTTATTTTCTCTCACATTGTCACATCACAACCTACACCTCAAACTGATGTTTTCTATACAGATGGGACTAAAAATGCCGAAGCCTCATTCTGGTATCTCAAAGAATATAAAATCTTTTATACTAAATTTCACTCTGCTCAACAAAACGAATTAGATGCTCTCATTCAGGTTATTCACCTATGTTCTTATCCTATTAAGATAGTTTCTGACTCCTTATATTCAGTTTTTATATTAAGAAATATAGAAACTTCTACCATAAATTCTAATCAATCTATTATCCAACAAGTTTTTCTTGAACTGCAATTATTGTTAAGAACCACATTTCCCCCATTTATATTCAGTTCAGTTCAGTTCACTTCAGTCGCTCAGTCGTGTCTGACTCTTTGAGACCCCATAAATTGCAGCACGCAAGGCTTCCCTGTCCATCACTAACTCCTGGAGTTCACTCAAACTCATGTCCATGGAGTTGGTGATGCCATCCAGCCATTTCATCCTCAGTCGTCCCCTCCTCCGCCTGCCCACAAACCCTCCCAGCATCAGAGTCTTGTCCAATGAGTCAACTCTTCTCTGGCCAAAGTACTGGAGCTTCAGCTTTAGCATCAGTCCTTCCAAAGAACACCCAGGGCTGATCTCCTTCAGAATGGACTGATTGGATCTCCTTGCAGTCCAAGGGACTCTCAAGAGTCTTCTCCAACACCACAGTTCAAAAGCATCAATTCTTCGGTGCTCAGCTTTCTTCACAGTCCAACTTTCACATCCATATGTGACCACTGGAAAAGCCATAGCCTTGACTAGACGGACCTTTGTTGGCAAAGCAATGTCTTTGCTTTTCAATATGCTATCTAGGTTGGTCATAACTTTTCTTCAAAGGACTCATATTCAAACACATTCTTGTCTTCCTGGCCTGATGGCTCAAGGCAATGAACAAGCTGATTAACTTGTCTCTTTTGTTACTCCTGAAGTGCATCATGCTCTATTATACAATAATGGTGGCTCATTACATCAAATTTGGAAAATTCCATACCGACATGCTAAAGAAATAATTAATAATATCTCTACTTGTAGGCCCCTACATCTTTGACGCTTTGCACAAAATATCAATCCTCGAGGATTACAACCTATGGCAAATATATGTAACTCATTGCCCTGAACTTTCTCCCTTTTACTTCTTACATATCTCAATCGATACAAATTCTTCTATGGGCCACACCTCCCCGAGGTGAAGCTACACATGTTATAACCCACCTATTAACTTGCTTTACAATAATGGGAACACCTAGTTCTATAAAAGCAGACAATGGCCCTACCCAAATTTCTAGGCCATTCAAACAATTTTTACAATCATTTCCTATTAAACATATTACAGTTATTCCTTATAATCAACAAGAATAGTGCATAGTAGAATGAGCACATCACACACTGAAACTGCATATTAAAAAAATCTAAAAAGGGGGAATACACAGGAACATTTCTATCTTCCTTATCTGTTATAGTCTTTACAGACTGGGCCCTGGGGACTAGAGTCGACAAAAAGAAGGCAAAAGGATGCGGGGGACCCAAGTCTCAAGTGAAACAAGGGTACTTTATTTTCAGAAACGCATGCTTATATATCTTCAATAAAAATGATTACTCAGCCATCAAGAATGAAATTCCATCAGTTGCAAGAAAATGGACAGTCCTATAAGTAAAAGGTCACTGAAGGGAATCCAAGCAGGTGCTCTTTCCTATGAGCTCAGTCCTGAGAACTGTGTGCAGCTCTGCTTGTTCCTGTTTTCCAGGAACTAATAAGGAACAGAGAGTCTTGAGAAATGGCACACAAAGGAAGAAAATGCAACATATTGGATCCCTTAAAGTTGAACGTCCCCTGAGAATTCCCTCTTTTTTATTTTTTCATAATTGGGGGTGACTATAGATACTTTTTGTGACAAAGGCCCTGACCAATTGAGTTTGTTTAGTTTGAACAATTTTAGTTGAAAAGCATCTGTATACTACAAATATAATCACCAGGACAATTATCAGCATTATAGCTCCAGATCCAATACTACATGTAATTCTTTGAAACCATCCTCGAGGGTCTAGCCCAGATAATTGATCAGCTAGCTGTTCTGCTAAGGTTTCCAAATTGTTGGAAGAAGGTAGACTCTTAGAGAAGGTTTCAAAGATTTGCTTTTGTAATAATTGTACATTTAAGGAAGCATGCCTTGCAAAAGAAATTTGATTTGTTCCCAATAGTAGGCACTATAGTTGAACTGAACAGGGTAATACAAAACTGAGTAGAATTCCAGTCACATTTTAGTATAACTTGCTTTTGTAAATCTATTAATTGATCTCTGACTCATTGGGTGGCTGTTTTTATTTCCTGTATTTCATCTTGAACTTCCTCATTTATCTGAGCCTGAGTGGTCCACATAGTATGCGCATCTTTGCTCCACTTTTGAATAAAGTTGTGTGTTTGAACTGAGGCTTGTAAAGCAATGCCTGCGACAGCGGCAGTAGTGCAAATGGCAGTTAATCCCCAAATGCCAAGAATTAACCATCCAATAAATCGTTTAGATCATCGAAGTACTCTAGTAAGTAACTGGGAAGCAAGTCCTGCCATGGGACCCTCTTCCCAGGGTCGTTGGAGATCTACTGGCAACCATAGATTATGTCGAGATTGAAGACTCAAAGGGGATTCGTTTTGCAAAGAAACATAGGAATTAAGCCAAGTATACAATTTGCAATCTATACAAGTCACAGAACATAAAGTCTTATTAAACTGTAAGTTCCCTATAGGTATAAAAAAAGGAAGGGGAACACAAGCTTGTATGAAATATGAATGATTATAACAAAAGGAATAGTTACTATGACTACAGCTGGTCCCCATGAAATATCCAGTCCAAGTCCAAGTTCTTCGGTGCTTGCGGCAAGTTTCCAGATGTCCCATTGTTCAGGCCCAATCCATTTATTGAGGACGATTCGAGGGCAAAGGGGTGCCATTTCACCATCAAGCCAGCCAAGAAGTCCTATGTCATGGTAATGTTCCATCATAGTATCAGTAACCTTCTATGCTACTTGAGTAGCAGAATCACATACAGTGCTATTAATATCATCTGAACAGTTAGACAACCACATACCATAGGGTCCCCAATCAACAATGGTGTAATTGGCCACAAACATTAATTTCCTTGATTTAGCTTGACATCTGTATATTCATATATATATATATATGAACAGGAGTATACTTAAGTTCTTACATGTAAAGCCTTTGCATAATGATTTTTGTCCTTTTCTTAGAGTTTCAGTAGTGTTGACATGGTTCTCATAGAAAGAAAGGGCAGTAAACAGTCCAAGCAATATCCGAAAGTTCTTCTTTGGAGGCAGAACCAAAGCCCATGTTTGTCGGCTAATGTTAATGCATAATTCTGCTGGACCCATGCAGAGAGGAAGGACTTCATACCCTAGAGAAATATTAATCTCCCTTCTTCTTCAGGATGAAAGGGCCCCTCCAAGCTCCAAGGAGGAGGCATATGTACCGAGTCATTGGTGGATATGATCGGTCCTTTATCTGTCAATTCTACAACCTGCAGTAAAGGGGGGTTGGGTATATAGGCCCAATAAGTATGATAATTAATTCAGCTTGAGCAGGGGAAGCAAAAGCAAGGAAAGCAAGCATAGCAACAAAAATCTTTTCTGGATTCCGAGGCATTCCCTGTTGAAAAACCAGATTTTCAGCTTGATAAGTAAGGGTTTTTATTTGTCCCAAAGTAGGGAGATCATCAGGTCGATGACATCAAAGGCGATGCTTCTTGAAGATTTTTAGAGCTGCCATGACATTTATTGGAATATTTTTCTCCTGGGATTTTGTTTTTTTGCCTTTATTTTGAACACTGGAGGCTCCCCTGGGGCAGATCTTCCGAAGAGGATGCCAATTGAGTTCTTTGGATCCATCTGGAGAAATACAAGCATACCCCTTTCCCTGTAAGATAATTTCCGAAATTTCCATTACTTAGTGAGCCCGTCTTGATACCAAATGGGCAGAGGAAGAGAGGTATCCTTTAATTCCTCGAAAGGTTTTTCTGCTCATGTCAAGATATCTCCTTGAGGTAAGTTTAAAAAATTTAAAACAAATAAAGTTGTATTAACAATAGTTATAGGATTAGAGAGTATACAGTGTTGAGATCTAGTAAAATCTGCTCTGGATAAGGAAGATAGAAATGTTCCTGCATACTCCCCCTTTTAAATTTTTTAATTTGTAGTTTCAGTGTTTGATGTGCTCGTTCAACTATGCCCTGTGCTTGTGGATTGTAAGGAATGTCTGTAATATGTTGAATAGAAAAAGATTGTAAAAATTGTTGTTTGAATTGCCTAGAAGTATAGGCAGGGCCGTTGTCTGTTTTTATAGAGTTTGGAGTTCCCATTATTGCAAAACAAGCTAATGGGTGGGTTATAACATGCCGTGTAGCCTCACCTCGAAGAGAGGTGGCCCATATAAAATAATTTGTGTCGATACAGACATGTAGGAAAGAAGATGGAGAAAGTTCAGGGCAATGAGTTACATCCATTTGCCATAATTCATTGGGTTGTAATCCTCGAGGATTAACATCCTGTGCAATGGGTCGAAGATGTAGGGGACTACAAATACAGCAATTATTAATGATTTCTTTAGCATGGTGGTATGGAATTTTCTAAATTTGGTTTAAGGGGCCAGCATTATTGTACAATAGAGCATGTTTTTCCTTGGGAGTAGCAAAAGAAACAAGTTTATCAGCTTGTTCATTACCATGAGTCATAGGGACGGGAAGGCAGGAATGTGTTCGAGTATGGGTGATATCAATGGGGGAAGTGCAGTCCCTAATAAGAGACTGTAGTTTGAGAAAAACTTGTTGAATAATAGGTTGATTGGAATTTATAATAGAGGTTTCTATATTTCTTAATATAAAAACTGAATATAAAGAGTCAGACTATATTAATAGGGTAAGGATGTAGGTGAATAACTTGAATACGAGTATATAATTCGTTTTGTTGAGCAGAATGAAGTTTAGTATAAAAGACTTTGTATTCTTTGACAGACCAGAATGAGGCTTTGGTGTTTTTAGTCCCATCTATATAGAAAACATCGGCTCGAGGTATAGGTTGTAATGTGACAATGCAAGAGAGAATAAATTCAGTATTTTTCAAGAAATTCCAGAGTTTGTTAGAAGGATAATGAAATGAAATATCTTTAAAATATTCCAGAAAGCCTATTTGGAACTTGGTAGATGTTTGTAGTGCATTCTCAAATTGAGATTTATTAATTACAATTTTATGAGGATCGGAGCCAATCAGAGTCTTAGTTCTCTTAGTTCTATTTCTCCCATTGATAATTATTAGAGTGATCAAATCAATATAGGGCGTAAGTGACCTTGTCCCTCTAAAATGGGTAGAGATCCATTCTATCGGGTGTTCTTGTTGGGCAAGAAGTCCCATGAGGGAATGGAGAGAAGGGAGTATAAACAACTCGAGAGGTAAATCAAGTCTAATATGAGTAAGAAACTGTTTTTGCAATTTATTTTGTATTAAACGAGGGCTATTTAAATAGGGATCTCCTTTCAAAGTATTCAATAAATTAGTCAGTTGATCATTTGCAATGCCTAAAGTGGGTCTAATCCAGTTTATATCACCTAAAAGTTTTTGAAAACCATGCAAGGTTGATAATTTATCAACATGAATCTCTGTTAGTTTGGGAGTAATATGTTGTCTATTAACAACAGATCCTAAATAATGGTAAGGAGTAGAGGTTTGAATGTTTTCAGGAGCAATGATTAATCCAGAGTCTTTCAAGAATTGTTGAGCTATGTCAAACATTTGTTGAGTTTCTAAAACACATGGAGCTGAAAACGATATATCATCCATATAATGAATAACAAGAAAGTTAGGAAATTGTTTTCTCACAAGTTCAAGGGCTTTGGCTACATAATATTGACACATGGTGGGAGAATTCATCATTCCTTGAGGCAATACAGTCCACTGATATTGTTTATTAGGCCCGATATGATTAGGATAAGGAAGAGAGAAAGCAAATCTCTTTGGGTCTAGAGGGTGTAAAGGCATAGTAAAAAAGCAATCTTGTAAATCTATAATATGCCAGTTTTGAGGGATAGTGGTAGATGATGAAATTCCTGGTTGCAGTGCACCTATAGGTTTCATAGATAGTATTAATTTTCCTAAGGTCTGTTAAGAGATGCCATTTGCCAGATTTATTACAAAAATAGGAGATTCCAAGGGCAATAAGATTCTTCAATATGCTGTGATTTCCATTGTGTATTGATAAGTTCTTTAGTAGCCTCCATTTTCTCTTTTGTGAGGGGCCATTGCTCTGTCCAAATAGGCTCGTCAGTTTTCCAAGTAATTTAAATAAGTGCATTGATTGTTAAGTGAGCAGTGGCCCCTAGGAAAAACGTGGAATATACATTTGAGTTTGCCATTGCATAAGTAAATCTCTTCATATTAAATTGAGGGGTGTATCTATCACATAAGGTCATAATGTTGCAGGCTGGCCTTTTGGTCCCTCACATGGATATACTTGAACACTTTGATAAACCTCTTGTGCTTTGGTTTGAGAAACTCCTGCAATTTGGCAAGAAATTCTCTGTATAGGCCAAGATTTGGGCCATAAATGTCTGGAAATAATAGTAATATTGGATCCAATATCAAGAAGACCAGAAAACCTTTTGTCATTAATTTTGATATTTATATTTGGTCATGCATATTCAGATACTATTGATGTCCATAAGGATTGTTTTTGATCTGTACTGCCAAATCCACCTGTCCAGATGCCATTAGAGGAGTTAATAGACATGTAAGGTAAAAGAAGTAGTTGGGCGATTTTGTCCACCTTTTTGAACTGCCATAGTATCTGAGATGACATCATAATTTGAATTTCTCCCTTATCATCTGAATAATTATTCCAAGGTGAACAGTAATTCCTTTAGAAGTCAAACTAGATTGGCCAAGTAAAAGGCAGAAGGTTTGTGGGGGTAGAAAGAGTATCCACCTCATTAGTTTAAGTGGGACCTTATATACTTCTCAACTAGCTGTTGAGAAAGATAAAAAGAATACCTCAACCTTGTAAGAGGTCTATTAGGCCATTTCCCAAGACATACATGCTGAGATAACTTTGGTACAAGATTAGCCAGGGACAACAGGTTCCAGACAATGTCTCTATGCAAGATATACTGTTGCTGTGTAAGCAGAGGTACAAGTCTTGAGATATAGGTTCCCAGGCAAGATTTGTTATAATTATAATCATTACCATAGAGCCTAAGAAAAGCATTTCCATGAGTAAGACATTCGGCTGTGTAATCATTAGTTCTGGACCTAAAGAAAGGTCAGTTCTCTGGCAAGATACATTGTTGCACAAGGCTTAAGGGAAGCATGAGTGAGAATCTTTGCCTCCTTAGAGGGCCTTGGACTGCCTGCCTAAGTATTAATTCTTTCATTTCCTCCTGCTTTTAGGAGAATATTGTTGCCAGGGAGAAGGGTGGAGAAATCATTTTGTAACTTCTTCCTTCTGGGAAAGGGTGTAGACCCTAAATTGTTGAGGCAACATATTCTCCTTATCCTCATATTGAGGGTCTCTGATCCAGGGGCCCTGAGTAATAGCTAGGGGAGGCAGCAGAAACTGCAGGAGCATGAACAATCACTTGTAACTTAAATGCCTAAGCCACTTAGACACAAAGTTCATTATATAGTTACAGATAGAAAAGCAAACAGCGAGAACCAGATGACTAGTTATTACAGTCAAGATAGTTTTCCACCAAGGAGGGCTTTGTATTTGAGCTTCTGTAGCATCACATTGCCCTGTACTGGTTAACATTTCAAAAGTAATTTGGTTTTGGGCAGTACCAGCTCGAGCATTAGAATTGGCATGATCTCGGGCCACACCCTGAAGCCACATGGTCCACTGAAGATCTTCTCTTGGTTTAATGAGCCCTTATCAAAAGTCGCCAATCATAAAGTTACAAAATTTCCAGTGGAAGATGCCATAGCGTTTAAAAGTTCCGTAGTAAAAGGCAAATGAGGACGTACATAGTTACACCTTTTTTCATTTGTTGCATGTGAGAAAAATCAATGCCTTGCTATTGAGGTATTATTTGCCCTTGGGTGTTAATATTTCTCAAAAACAGGAAAAGCAGAGAAACCATCGGCCTCAGTGATTGCAAAGCTAGGAACTCAGAAAGCTTTCATCGTGAAGGAGAATAAGTGGAGAGTATTTTCTCATAAATACAAGTGTGGGCCAAAGGCTTATCATTGTCATCAAGAAAAGTATTGTCAGCCTTAGTGTCAAAAAGAGCCTCAGAAGAATTATCGTTAGGATCATCTTGTTCTTGAATTGAGGGGACTTTCGGTTTTGTGCCCATTGCAAGAGGAGGAAGAGGAGCACTTGGGGCAGAGCTGGTGGGAAAACTTTGAAATCTTTTATGTTGTTCTAATTGAGCCTTTTGTAAAGTTTCATCATCTAATTCATATTCATGTAACAAGTGTTTCGCCTATTGTCGAATATTGGGGAGGAGAGGGGCTAGAGTTACCTTGAAATGGCAGGATCACAGCTTTATTAATAAGAGCCCATAAGGGCCAGAAATCTATTGGAATAGTTTTCCCCCATCTTGAGGCTCGTTTAAGATTCTCTTTAATCTGGTTCCAAATTTCTAAATTGAAACTGCCTTCATTGGGGAACCAGGGATTATGTTCAACCACGGTTTGGAGATAAGCCTCTATTAGCTGACACGAAACTGAAAGTCCTTGAACTTACACAAAGGAAGAAAATGCAACATATTGGATCTCTTAAAGTTGAATGTCCCCTGACACTTATCCAGAGCAGAATTTACTAGATTCCTATCAGGGAATGTTTAACAGGAGGATTCCTATGTGCTATTTCTCATAAATCCTCTGTTCCTTATCAGTTTCTGTTGTCAGAAACGAGTGGAACAGCACCCCGCTCCCAGGGCTGAGGTCATAAAATGAGAGAGGCATGAATCTCCTTCAGTAAACATTCTCCTTAGGACAAAACTGCTTAGTTTCAATCCTCTTTCTTAAGATATGGATTGTCTCCTGACCTTATGACCATTATTAATCCTTTGTTCCCTTGGTAACGGTTGCTGTTCGTTTGGTTTTCTGATCTTTATCATTATCAAAAGAAATTTCTTGTACAACAGTCTATATATACTCACAGAAATATTAAAGCACCTTTGCACCATCAGAGCTTGGGTCTCCGTGCCTTTCTTTCTTTCTCTCTCTCTTTCTCTCTTCTACTTTCTTATCATCGACTCCGGACCGCCATATTCTGGTCCATTAAAGGAGCCAAAGTGGCGTCCGAACAGGGACTCTGGTATACGTGGCATTTCGGACAGAGGGACTCAGGGCCTATTGAGGTTGAGACGTATTGAGGTTGGTAAGTACTAAGACACGGGTCAAACGGCTAGAAAGCCCCATCTTTTCTCTACTTTATTTTACCATTTGTTTAAAGCTCAGGGACATTTGGTTTCATGCCAATGAATAGAGGCTTGCTTTCAAACAGTGGTTAAATGAAATTCTTGGTCCGCTAATAAAGGTTGTTTTGATTTAGAAATTTGGCACCGGGTCAAAGAAATTGTTGAACGAGTCACCAGGCAGGGAAAAAATATTCCATTTGATTTCTGACCCCTATGGGCTCCCATTAAAGCTGTAATTCTGCCATTTCAAGGTAAATTCTAGCCCTCCCAATACTCGACAACAGACAGAACACTTATTGCATGAATATCAAGTAGATGATAAAACTTTACAAAAGGCCCAAGTAGAACATAAAATATGTCAAAATTTTCCTACTAGCCCTGCCCAGCTGCTTCAAATGCTTCTCCTCTGCCAGCAGACACAAATCCAGAAGTCTCTCCTTTGTTAGAACCTAATGATTCTAACAACGACTCTGCTAAGATGTTTTTTAAAGGTTCTTCAGACTGCCCTCCCGCAAGCTCCTGCTTTGAGCTTGCCCACAGGGTCAGAATTTAATTTGTTTGTCACTGAAAGAAAAGGTGTGGCCTTGGGAGTTTTGAAACAACCCCGAGGGCCTCACCTGCAACCTGTTGCCTATCTAAGTAGAGAATTGGATGTAACTTCACAGGGTGGCCCCACTCCCTAAGAATAATTGGGACAGCAGCTTTATTAGCACCTGAAGCTTTAAAAATAATTAATCAATGAAATCTTACTGTCCTGACTTCTCATGATGTGAGTGGAATCTTAAATTCTAAGGTTAATATTTGGATGACAGACAGTAGGCTTCTTAAAAATCAGTCTTTGTTGTTAGAAGGACCAGTAACTAAGCTTAAACTTTGTGGACATTTAAATCCTGCCACTTTCCTTCCTGAGAAGGAAAATGAAACACCTGATCATGATTGTTCCCAATCTCTAACTTTAAACTATGCAGCTTGGTAGGATCTAATGGATACCCCATTAGACAATCCTGACATGGAAATATTTACAGATGGCAGTTCCTTTGTTCGGGATGGAAAGCATGAAGCAGGTTACACTTTGGTGACTGCTGAGCAGGTTTTAGAAGCAAAATCTCTCCCCCAGGAAACCAGTGCTCAGTTAGCGGAGTTGTGGCTCTGACCAGAGCTCTAGAGTTAAGCAAAGGGCAGCGAGTAAATATCTACATGGATTCTAAGTATGCCTTTTTGACTTTACATGCTCATGCTGCAATATGGAAAGATGGTTTAAAACAGCAACCGGAGAACCTATTAACCATTTCAGAGAGATTGAGAGACTTTTAACTGCTATATATTGTCCTAAAGAAGTAGCTGTTATGCATTGCAAAGGGCACAGCAGGGATGGGAGTAAAGCAGCTGAAGGTAATCAGCTGGCTGACTCTCAAGCCAGAAAAGCTGCACTTTAAGAAACCCCTTCACTACAGACACCCTTGATCTGGACAGGTCCTGCAGAACAGGAAAAACCACAATATACTGAGCAAGAATTAGAAAGATATAAGAGGAACCAAGATTACGGATAAAGGATGGTTACAGTCCGAGGATGGATGACTAATAATTCCTGAAAATGCTCAATGGAAAATTCTTAAGGGTTTACAGCAGAGTTTTCATTTGGGTGCAGAGAGTACTTACGCAGAGAGTACTTACCACATGGCATCTCGTTTGTTTGAAGGTAAAAATGTAATGAAAACTTTAAAGAACATTATCAAAAGGTGTGAGGTTTGTTAGAAAAATAACCCAAAGACTGAAAAGCTAGCAAAATCTGGATTACAACGAAGTGGAAAGTATCCTGGAGAAGACTGGGAACTTGATTTTACTCATATGCCAAAAGCTAATGGGTATTCTTGCTTACAAGTTTGAGTGGATACTTTTACTGGATGGATCTTTGCGTGGTTCAGCAATGACCTTTTATGCTCTTCTGAACAAAAAGTCCTTGGCACAGACTCATATTTGCAAAAAATCAGCACTTACTCTCCTCTGCGACAGAGGCTCTCTGAATTACAGGCTTTGCAATCACAAATTTCTGACGCCGATGGTTTCTCCATCTTTCCCGTTTTAAGAAATCCTGACGCTCAAGGGCACATAATACCTCAATATGACGGTATTAATCTTTTTTTACATGCAACAAATGAAAAAGGCTGTAACTATGTATGGTCCACATTCGCCTGTTACTAAAGAGCTTCTAAATGTTGTGGCATCTTCTATCAGAAATTTTATTCCCTATGATTGGCAAATTTTAATAAAAGCTCTCCCTAAACCAGGAGAATATCTTCAATGGACAATGTGGTTTCATGATACAGCCAGAGATCATGCTAACAAGAATACTCGAGCTGGCACTCCCCCAAACCAAATTACTTTTGAAATGTTAACTGGCGCCAGACAATTTGATACCATAGAAGCTCAAATACAATGCTCTCCCTTCTTGCATGAACAATGGAAAACAGTGGTCCTTGAAGCTTGGGATAGAATTACTCCTCAAAGAGAGCCTACAGGTAGCTACAGTAAAACATTACAAGGACCTAATCAACATCATGCTGGTTTTTTAGCTCGATTAGAAACTGCTATTTCCCGTACTGTAATCAGAGAAGAAGCCAAAAAACAGCTAGAGAAATTACTTGCTTATGAGAATGCAAATCTGGAATGTCAGAGAGCTATCGTTCCAATTTCTGAGACTGGGACTATTATTATTTGAAGGCTTGTTGCAATCTAGAAACAGAAACTCAAAAGATGCAAATGCTAGCTAAGACAATGGCTGCTACCTTCTAGAAAGCGAAATGAAGGATACTTTACATGTGGAGAAAAAAACCATTTAGAAAGGGACTGCCCTAAGAAGGCTAATGAAAAACTTCAAAGAATCTGCCCTCGCTGCCATAGAGGAATGCACTGGGCCAAAGACTGTAAATCTAAATTTGATATTGAAGGAAAACCTATTCCAGGAAACTCCAAACAGGGGACTCCCCTCCCTCCCCCCGCAGGTCCCCTACAACAAAAACCAGAGGCAACTTCTATCTTTTCCCTCAAACCCTCAACATCCGGCAGTGTTGCTGTCGATATACCAGCCCTAAATGATTTTTCCCTTTACCCTCAAGCAGTCCCTTCTACAGTACCTACCGGACTTTTTGGACCCCTGCCCCCACAAACCTTCGGTCTTTTACTTGGCCAATCTAGTTTGACTTCTAAAGGAATTTACTTTTCACCCTGGAATAACTGATTCAGATTATAAAGGAGAGATTCAAATTATGATGTCATCTCAGATTCTATGGCAATTCAAAAAGGGGGACAAAATTGCTCAATTACTTCTGTTGCCTTACATTTCTATTAACTCCTCTAATAATGTATAGACAAGCAGATTCGGCAGATCAAAAACAATCCTTATGGACATCATTGGTATCTCAATATGCCCCACCAAATATAAATATCAAAATTAATGGTACAAGATTTTCTTGTCTCCTTGACACTGGATCTGATATTACTATTAATTCCAAACACTTATGGCCCAAAACCTGGTCTATACAAAAAATCTCTTGCCAAATTGCAGGAATATCTCAAACCAAAGTACAAGAAATTTCTCAAAATATTCAAATCTACCCATATGAAGGACCGAAAGGCCAGCCTGCAACATTAAGACCTTATGTGTTAGATGCACCCCTTAATCTAATAGGAAGGGACTTATGCAATGGCAAACTCAGATATACATTCCACATTTTCCTAGGGGCCACTGCTCATTTAACAAACAAAGCAATTATTAAACTAACTTGGAAGAATGATGAGCCTATTTGCACAGAACAATGGCCCCTCATGAAAGAAAAATTACAGGCTACTAAAGAACTTATAGACAGACAAGTAGAATTAAAACATATTGAGGAATCTTACTCTCCTTGAAACTCTATTTTTGTTATAGAAAAGAAATCTAACAAATGACATCTCTTAACAGACCTTAGAAAAGTTAATGCATCTATGAATCCCATGGGTGCACTACAATCAGGGATCCCATCCCCTACTACTGTTCCTCAAAATTGGCACATTATTATTACTGATTTACAAGATTGCTTTTTAAATATACCTTTACACCCTTTAGACGGAGAGAGATTCACTTTCTCCCTTTTCCTAATCACATCGGGCCTCATAAAAGATTTCAATAGACTGTGTTACCTCAAGGTATACTTAACAGTCCTAGTTGTCAAAATTTTGTAGCCAAG
This sequence comes from Oryx dammah, assembly GCF_014754425.2. Classification (NCBI taxonomy): domain Eukaryota; kingdom Metazoa; phylum Chordata; class Mammalia; order Artiodactyla; family Bovidae; genus Oryx; species Oryx dammah. Next base: position 6,882,618 of record NW_024070197.1, read on the forward strand.
ACTTTACATCGAATGTGACAGCAATTCCCTCATGCATATATCATTAATAATATACTGTAACTACAAAAAGAAGTGATATTTTTGACACTGAATGGTCATGATATTCATTCTTTAGACTCCAGAAAAAATTGATTAAAATAAAATCTTTTTTGAAATTGCAAAACTGGTTCTTCTTACATGTGCAGTTAGGAAAAGGTTAACTTGTTAAAATACTTTTTTGGAGCTCCAATTCTGCCTCGGAAACAAAAACAGGCCTAAGAAAAAACCTAGTTAACTATTATCATGTCCTTGGGATACACAGCCCACTCTATCTGGGACTCCAGCCATAAACAGATTGGTAGAACTCAGGAAAAAAAAAAAAAAATATATATATATATATATATACACACACGCATATATATATATACATATATATATCAGAAAGATATTTTAAATGTCAAGTGGAAAACTATGTCTGTCTATCTAAAATTATCTATGTCTCAATGTATGTCTTTGTTTTTGGATAATATGAAATTAATGAGCTCTATTTAAATTCAAGTTCATGTCAACTGAAAAATATTCAATATTAAATGCTTATTTAAATATAATCATTTGCTAATCTAATTAAGACATGTCTTAAATCATCATTATATAATACTTTTATTGTGCCTAGATTTAAGGTAAACTAAGTTTGTCAACAAAAAAGTAATTCACTATATATATATATATATATATATATAAATATATAAATGAGATGAAAACTTTTAGATAAACTCTAATAAAAATAATTATATTTTCAAAATGTCTACCTAAAGTAATCTCTTAGGTTTGGGTTAACCTAAATTCATAAAATTGTACTAAACGAAATAAGAAAAGTTTATTAAATAGCTAGGTCATTTCCAAATAAAGTAAGATTTTAGAAAATTAATTACTGAACACTAACTTCCTCTTACAAAAAGTTTTCCTTACAGAAAAATTAAAGAGATTTAAACTATTAATAAATATATATTTTATTTGCCATAATGATAAATACAAACATATAAAAAAGGTTTCTGACAAATGAAAGAGAATTTTATGGCAAATGGATGGAACTCATTGCTCTGAACTTTCTTCCTCTTCTTCTTACATGTCTCGATCGATACAAATTCTTTTATATGGGCCACAGCTCTCCAAGATGAAACTACACGTTATAACCCGTTAGCTTACTTTGCAATAATGAGAACACCTAATTCTATAAAAACAGACAATGGCCCTGCCTGTATTTCTAAGCATTTCAAACAATTTTTACATTCCTTCTCTATTAAACAGATTACAGACATTTCTTATAATCCACAAACACAAGACACAGTTAAATACATTACACACTGAAACTACAAATAAAAAATTAAATACAGGGGAATACACAGGAACACTTTTATCTTCCTTATCCAGAGCAGACTTTACTAGATTCCAATGCAATATATTCTTTAAGCCTATAACTATTGTTAATATAGCTTTGTTTTAAATTTTTTAAACTTACTGCAAGGAGATATCTTGACACGAGCAGAAAAAACATTTTGAGGAATTGAAGGACTCTTCTCTTCCTCTGCCCATTTGGTACCAAGACAGGTTGAATGAACAATGGAAATATGGGAAGTTAATCTTATAGAGGGGCATGCTTGTATTTCCCCAGATTAACTCACATGGCTTCCTCTTTGGAAGACTGCCAGGAGCCAGTGTGAGGAATCCCACCCGTGACAAGGTCATGAGGGAGGAAGCTGACATACGCAAGGCCGTGATCAGACTTCAGGAGTTTCCCCTGGCATTTCCTGAGCATCCACCCCCCCCAAAAATAAGAATCTGCCTGCTTTTCCACTTTTCTGATATTCTCTGGAAAAAAGTCAACTCAGGGCTTTAGTCTTCTGCATTTGAAAGGGATGTTTCAGTTAACCCCCTCAGATTGCTCTCTAGCTTGCCTAACAGGTTCCCTGGACCTCTTACAGCTTGTGAATTGCTTGCAGCCCCCAACCGCGAGAGGCACAAAGCTTAAAAGCATCTTAAAGATACAGAGCCTTTTCTAAAGAGTTAAAAATTATATTGGTGATGGGATTTCACTGTTGACTCAATGATTGCTGCCAGGCCTCCATATTCTTTATCTTTTAGGCACCTGGGAGGATGTTAATCAATGTAAACGGGATATGGAAAAAGATATATAGTAGTTCTGATGTTAGCAACACTAGACTTTTGAGTTAATTACTTCTCTTTGCACTCCTCTTGTGTCCTTGCTATGTAAAAATGTAAGTTTATTTAGTACTTTCTGAGAGTGGCACCAAACCTTGGGAAGATCAACACAATAAGTCTTCTGGTTGACAAACCCTTATCAGAAAAAAGGCTGTAAAACGTTAACTGGCCCTTTTTGGCCAGAAGATGATGTAAATCACCTAAGACTTGTGTATACAATTAGGTATGCAGAGAGAAAAGCCTGGTTTTGATAAGAGTCTGGACTCCTAACGCTGCATAACTTTGTGTTACCCATTGATCTCCATGTTTTATCAAAAGTATAAAAGGCCTTCTGAACAATAGAGGCCGGAGCCAGTCGCTGGACTGGTTTCCCCCGTGTCTCTCTCTCTTTTCCTTCCTTTTCCTCTTTACTTTAATTTCAGGCTGAATTCCCATCTGGGGCGCGGAGGCTCGCCAAGTCTACTTACTTGCCCTGGCTGTTAAGACCCACGCAAAAGGGAGCCTAAGGCGAGGCACCCTTAGATATTCAAGCGAGCGCTGGTGGCCCAACGTAGATGGTGCAAATTCCTTGTCTGGAATTTTATTGGTCTTCCGCGTAATCCAAGTTATTCAGCCCTCTTTCTCCACTTAATTTTCCTACTACACTGTTGTTTCTTAATCTAATCTTTTATCAATAAATAAATCTTTTCTCACACCAACGCTGTCCACGCTTCGAATTCCCTGGATCCACTGGGGCTGGACCCCGGCAGAAGATCCGACCCACGGGGGCCCCCGGCCTTCAATACAGAAATGAAACAACAAAAACCCCAGGAGGAAGAAATTCCAATGTCGGCCATAGTGGCTCTAAAGATCTCCAGAAAGCACCGCCCTCGGCAGCATCAACCTTATGACCTCCCGTCTTGGGCAACAAATAAAAACCCTTAGTAATCAAGCTGAAAATCTGGTTTCTCAATAGAGAATGCCTGGAGTCCTGAAAATATTTTTGTTGCCCTGCTTGATTTGCTTGCTGGTGCCTCCCCCCAACTCAAGCTGAACTAATCAGTCACACTGGGCTTACATACCCAACCTCCCTTTACATCAGGTTGTAGAATGGACGTAGAAGGGACCAATCGTATTAACCTATGACTCCATACATATGCCTTCTCCCTGGAGCCTTAAAGGGCCCTCACACCCTGAAGAAGGGAAACTAACATCTCTCTAGGTTATGAAGTTCTTCTTGTATGGGCCCAGCAAAATTATGCATAAATGTTAGCAGACAAACTTGGGCTTTTGCCTTGCCTCCAAGAGGACTTTCAGATGTTGCTTAGATTATTTACTGCCCTTTCTTTGTCTGTGAACCATGTTTATACTACTGAAACTTTAGGGAAAGAGTTAGGGAAAGAACAAAGAACACTATCCAAAGGAATTACTAATAAGAACTTTAAATATACTCCGGTTCATCGGGACAAGTGTCAGGCCAAATCAGGAAAATTAATGTTTGTGGCTAATCATACAATTGTCGAATGGGGACCCCCGTGGTATGTGGTTATCTAACTGCTCAGATGATATTAACAGCACTGTGTATGATTATGCTACTCAAGTAGCATAGAAGGTTAGTAACACTATAATGCAACATTAGCATGACAAAGGACTTCTTGGGTGGCTTGACGGTGGAATGGCACCCACCTCGTCCTCGAATCGTCCTCCATAACCAGATTGGGCCTGAACACTGGGACACCTGGAAACTTGCTGCGAGCACCGAAGAATTCAGGACTTGGACTGGACAGTTCACAGGGACTAATCGTAGTCACAGAAACTATTTCTTTCCTTATACTCAATCCTATTTCATACAAGCTTGTGTTCCCCTTCCTTTTGTTCTAGCTATAGGAAGTTTACAATTCAATAAGACTTTACGTTCTGTAACTTGTATAAATTGAAAATTACATACCTAACTCTTCTGTTTCCTTAAGAAATGAATCCCTTTTGATTCTTCGATCTCGACGTAGTCTGTGGTTACCAATAAATCTCCAGCAGCCCTGGGAAGAAGGCCCCATGGCTGGACTTGCTTCCCGGTTACTTACTAAACTGCTCTGGTGATCTAAACGATTCTTTGGATGGCTGATTCTTGGCATTTGGGGATTAATAGCTATTTGCACCACTGCTGCCGTCACTGGCATTGCTTTACAAACCTCAATTCAAACACATCATTTTATCCAAAATTGGACTAAAGATGCTCATACTATGTGGGTCACTCAGGCTCAGATAGATGAGGATATTCAAGATGAAATACAGGAACTAAAAACAGTCATCAACTGGGTTGGAGATCAATTAATACATGAACAAAAACAGGTGATGCTAAAATGTGATTGGAACTCTGCTCAATTTTGTGTTACACCTGTTCAATTCAACAATAGTACCTAGAACGGGGAACAAATCAAATTTCATTTACAAAACATACATGATAATCCCTCTCTGAATGTACAATTATTACAAAAAGAAATCTTTGGAACCTTTTCTAAAAATCTGCCCTCTTCCACTAATTTGCAAACTTTAGCTGAACAACTAGCTGATCAATTATCTGGGTTAGACCCACACGGATGGTTTCAAAGTATTACTCACAGCACTGGGTCTGGAACTGTAATTTTGGTGATTGTTTTGACAATTATATTTGTCATTCACCATTGCCTTCATGCAAAATTGTTAGAACTAAACAAACTCAAATGGTCAGAACCCTTTTTACAAATATAAATAAGTGGGAATTGTCAGGAAATGTTTAACAGGAGGATTCCAACGTGCTGTTCCTCATAAATCCTTTGTTCCTTATCAGTTTCTGTTGTTAGAAACCAGTGGAACAGCACGCCACTCCCAGGACTGAGGTCATAGGATGAGACAGGCTTGAAACGCCTTCAGTAAACTTTCTCCTTACGACAAAACTGCTTAATCTTGATCCTCTTTCTTGAGATATGGATTGTCTCCTGACCTTGTGACCATTATTAATCCCTTGTTCCCTTGGTAATGGTTGCTGTGTTTGTTTTTATCGAAAGAAATTTCTTGTACAACAGCCTATATACACTCACAGAAAGATCATTAAAGCACCTTTGTTCCATCAGAGCTTGGGTGCCCGTGTCTCTCTCTCTCTCTTTCACTTTCTTATCGTTGACTCCGCACCGCCAGGTTCCAGTCCATTAAACGACCCCAACAGATTCCAACGCAATATACTCTTTAATCCTATAACTATTGTTCACTTCAGTTCAGTTCAGTTGCTCAGTCGAGTCCGACTCTGAGACCCCATGAATCGCAGCACGCCAGGCCTCCCTGTCCATCACCAACTCCCGGAGTTCGCTCAGACTCACGTCTATCGAGTCCATAATGCCATCCAGCCATCTCATCCTCTGTCGTCCCCTTCTCCTCCTGCCCCCAATCCCTCCCAGCATCAAAGTCTTTTCCAATGAGTCAACTCTTCTCATGAGGTGTCCAAAGTACTGGAGTTTCAGCTTTAGCATCATTCCTTCCAGAGAAATCCCAGGGTTGATCTCCTTCAGAATGGACTGGTTGGATCTCCTTGCAGTCCAAGGGACTCTCAACAGTCTTCTCGAACACCACAGTTCAAAAGCATCAATTCTTCAGTGCTCAGCCTTCTTCACAGTCCAACTCTCACATCCATACATGACTACTGGAAAAACCATAGCCTTGACTAGATGGACCTTAGTCGGCAAAGTAATGTCTCTGCTTTTGAATATGCTATCTAGCTTCGTCATAACTTTTCTTCCAAGGAGTAAGCGTCTTTTAATTTCATGGGTGCAATCACCATCTGCAGTGATTTTAATACAGCTTTATTTGCTTAAAATTTTTAAACTTGCCTCAAGGGGATACTTTGACAAAGCAGAAAAATATTTTGAGGCATTGAAAGATACCTCCCTTCCTCTGCCCATTTGGTATCAAGACGGGTGGACTAAACAATGGACATCTGGAAAATTAATATTACAGGGAAAGGGGTATGCTTGGATTTCTCCAGATGGACCCAACAAAATCAGCTGGCTCCCTCTTCGGAAGATCCGCCCCAGGGGAGCCACCGGCACTCAAGATACAGAAGAAACAGCGAAATCCCCAGGAGGAGGAATTTCCAGTACAAGCCATGGCGACTTGAAAATTTCCAAGAAACGCTGCACTCGAGGTCATCGACCTTATGATTTCCCTACTTGGGGACAGACAAAAACCCTTACTAATCAAGCTGAAAATCTGGTTTCTCACCAGAGAATGCCTTGGAATCCTAAAAGTATTTTTGTCACTATGCTAGCTTTTGCTTCCCCCGCTCAGGCTGACTTGATTAATCACACTTATTGGGCTTATATACCTAACCCCCTTTACTGCAGGTTGTAGAATGGACAGATACAGGACCGGTTGTATCCACTAATGACTCAGTACATATGCCTCCTCCTTGAAGCTTGGAGGGGCCCTCTCATCCTGAGGACGAAGGAAGATTAATTAACATTTCTCTAGGCTATAAAATCCTTCCTTTATGCATGGGCCCAGCAGAATTATGTATTAATGTTAGTCGACAAACGTGGGCTTTCATCTTGCCTCCAAAAAAGAATTTCCACACATTGCTTAGACTGTTTACTGCCCTGTCCTTTTATGAGAACCATGTCAATACTACCAACACTCTAGGACAAGGACAAAAGTTGGAATGTAAGGGGTTTACTTATAAGGATTTTAAATATACTCCTGTTTGTTGAGATAGATGTCAAGCTAAATAATGGAAATTCATGTTTGTGGCCAATTACACCATTGTTGATTGGGGACCCTATGGTATGTGGTTATCATACTGCTCAGATGATATTAACAGTACTATGTGTGATTATGTTACTCAAGTAACATGGAAGATGACCAACAGTTCAATTGAACACTTCCATGACAAAGGACTCCTTGGCTGGCTCCTTGGTGGAATGGCACCTCCTCGCCCTCAACTTGTCCTCAATAAACAAATTGGCCCTGAAGAATGGGACATCTGGAAACTTGCTACAAATACTGAAAACTTGGAACCTGGACTGGATATTTCACAGGGACCAGTCATAGTCATAGTAACTATTCCTTCAATTATAATCATTCATATTTTATACAAGCTTGCGTTCCTCTTCCTTTTGTTATTGCCATAGGAAACATACAATAAGACTTTACGTTCTGTGACTTGTTTAGATTGCAAATTATATACTTAATTCCTCTATTTCTCTAAAAACACGAATCCCTTTTGATTCTTCAATCATGACATAGTCTGTGGTTGCCAGTAGATCTCCAACGACCCTGGAAAGAGAATCCCATTGTAAGACTTACCTCCCAGTTACTCACTAAATTACTCTGACGATCTAAGCAATTAGATGCTTGATTCTTGGCATTTTGGGGTTAATAGCCATTTGAACCACTGCCGCTGTCACAGACACTGCTTTACAAACTTCAATTCAAATACGAAACTTTATTCAAAATTGGACTAAAGATGCTCATACAATATGGGTCACTCAGGTTCAGAAAGATGAAAAAGTTCAAGATAAAAACAGCCATCCAATCGGTTGGAGATCAATTAATAGATTTACAAAAACAAGTATTATTAAATTGTGATTAGAATTCTACTCAATTTTGTATCACTCCTCTTCGGTTCAATCATAGTGCTTACAATTGGGAAAAAAATCAAATTTCATTTGCAAGATATGCATAATGCTTCCTTAAATGTACAATTGTTGCAAAAGGAAATCCTTGAAACCGTCTCTAAGAGTCTACCCTCTTCCAACAATTTGGGAACCTTAGCTGAACAGCTGGCTGATCAATTATCTGGGCTAGACCCTCAAAGATGGTTTCAAGGCATTAGACATAGTATTGGATCTGGAACTATAACGCTGATAATTATCCTGGTGATTATAATTGTAACATACTGATGCCTTTCAACGAAAATTGTTCTAACTAAACAAACTCACTTGCTCAGGTCCTTTTTCACACAAGTATCTACAGTCATCCCCAATTATGAAAAAGTAAAAAAGGGGGAACTGTCAGGGGACATTCAACTGTAAAGGATCCAACATGATATTTTCTTCTTTTGTATGCAGATTCTCAAGGACTCTATTCTTTATCACTTCCTGGAAAACAGGAACGAGCAGAGCTGCATGCAGTTCTCAGGACTGAGGTCATGAGAAAGAACATCTGCTTGGAATCCATTCAGTGACTCCCTTCAGTAACCTTTTGCTTGAAGGTAATCTGTTCAGTTATGCCCCTCTTCCTCAGGATATGGAATGCTTTCTGGCCCTTTCAAGATTGTTATTTGCTTGGCTTTCTTTTTCCTCAATATTTTTACTGCTTAAAGCTGCCTTGTATAAAGATATATAAACATGCGTTGTTGCAAATAAAGCACCCTTGTTTCACTCGAGACTTGGGTCCCCTGCTTCCTTCTTCTCATCAACTCCATTCCTTGGGTCCCGGTCTACAAAGACCATGACAGCTCTGTCTTCAATTTCCACAAATAAGAGTAACTCTTCTTTAATCATGGATACAACAGTTATTTCTATCCAATGGAGAACATGACCCTATTACTATGCATTGTTCCTAGCACATCATCAGTCCCTGGTAACTCTCCCTCTCCTCCTATGAAAAGCCCAGGCCTTTTAACATCTTGCCTACTCTGTTCAAGGTCAGTTGGTAGAACATTATGTTTTATAACAGGCTGGACTATGTACAGAAGGCCTTCCTGATCCTACTGACCATGATGGGTCATGTCCTAGTTTTACATTATTTTCTCCCCTCCCTGTTGCTAATTCACACACACTATTGAATTTTGTAATTCAGGCTGTGTGTTTTTCCAGGGAACATGCATGTGAATGAATTGTATCTAATGAAGTCGATCCCTTCATCTCATTGATTCCTTCCCAGAGACCATCGTGAAACGCATGTAGCAAATGCATTTGATCAATGTATTACCAAAGCCAAGCTCTTAGAGCTCACCACACAACAGGCCAATAAACTGAGAGACTACTTGTTGGGCAAGGAACAGTGACTTTATTCAGAAAGCCAGGAGACAAAAAGATGGCAGACTACTGTCCCAAAGAATCATCTTTGCTGAGGTAGAATTCACGTTTCTTTTACACAAAAAAATCTCTATAGCTTCTCTTCAAATATGGACTTATTGCAGTTACAGAGTACCTGAACTAAAGTCATCAGAGAATACACAGAGTGAAAAAGGTAAAGGATTTGCCACAACCACTGAGTCTGGGAAGTATGGCTCCCCTACGTTCCTATCTTGTGACTTTTGGGTAAGATCCTTGCCACACACATTACATTGCTGTGTGTTTTCTCCAGGATAAATACTCTGATACTACTCGTGAGATGTGAGGATAGGATTACTTATTTATTTTTTAACATTTGAGAAATTGGTGAGGAATTGTTCTAGAATGAATTCATGTTCTAAAGACCTGATTAATAAATACATATATATCTGGCTTCTATCCAGTATGAATTTTCTCAAAGCCTAAGATGTTGCCACACTCATGATATTTGTATGGTTTCTCAGTAGGATGAATTCTCTGAGCAACAGTAGGGTGTGAATTTTGAAGACTTCTACCACATACCACATTCACATGAGTTTCTCTCATGTATGGATTTTCTGACGTTTAGTGAGTGCTGAGACCTGAGAAAAGGATTTTCCACACTTGAAACATTTGAAAGGTTTCTCTATATGTATTCTCCAATGTTTTTTAAGGTGTGAATTTTGACTGAAGAACTTGCCACACTCATTACATCTGAAAGGTCTCTCTCCAGTATGAATTCCTCAGTGAAGTTGAAGATGTGGTTTTTGACCAAAGATTTATCCACACTCGTCACATTTGTAAGCTTTCTCACCACTATGAACTGTCTGATGACTTAAAAGGGTTGACTTTTCACAAAAGGCCTCATCACACTCATCACATTTGTAACGTATCTCTCCAGCATGAACTGTCTGATGCCTTAAAAGGGTTAACTTTAGACGAAAGGCCTTTCCACACTCATCACATTTGTAAGGTTTCTCTCCAGAATGAACTGTCTGATGCCTTAAAAGGGTTGACTTTAGACAAAAGGCCTTGCCAAACTCATCACATTTGTAAGGTTTCTCTCCAGTATGAACTGTCTGATGCCTTAAAAGGGTTGACTTTATACCAATGGCCGTGCCAAAAACATCACATTTGTAAGGTTTCTCTCCAGTATGAACCGTCTGAAGACGAGCAAGCTTTGAATTTCGGCCGAAGACTTTGTCACATATATTACATTTAAATAATTTCTTTCCTGTATGAATTTTCTTATGTCTCCTGAGGTATGAGCTGTCAGTAAAGGCCTTGCAACACTCATCACAAGGTTTCTCTCCAGTATGAACTGTCTGATGCCTTAAAAGGGTTGACTTTAGACGAAAGGCCTTGCAACACTCATCACATTTGTAAGGTTTCTCTCCAGTATGAACCGTCTGATGACTTAAAAGGGTTGAATTTTGGCCGAAGAGTTTGTCACATGTATCACATTTAAATAATTTCTTTCCTGTATGAATTTTCTTATGTTTCCTGAGGTGTGAGCTCTGAGCAAAGGCCTTGCCACACTCATCACATTTGTAAGGTTTCTCTCCAGTAT
>NW_024070197.1:6893439-6969926 GCF_014754425.2 Oryx dammah
TTTCTCTCCAGTATGAACTGTCTGATGACTTAAAAGGGTTGACTTTACACGAAAGGCCGTGCCACATTCGTCACATTTGTAAGGTTTCTCTCCAGTATGAATTGTCTGATGCCTTAAAAGGGTTGACTTTACACGAAAGGCCTTGCCACACTCATCACATTTGTAACGTTTCTCTCCAGTATGAACCCTCTGATGACGAGCAAGGTTTGAATTTTGGCTGAAGACTTTGTCACATGTATCACATTTAAATAATTTCTTTCCTGTATGAATGTTCTTATGACTCTTGAGGACTGAGCTGTGAGCAAAGGCCTTGTCACACTCATCACATTTGTAAGGTTTCTCTCCAGTATGAACAGTCTGATGACTTAAAAGGTTTGACTTTAGACGAAAGGCCGTGCCACACTCATCACATTTGTAAGGTTTCTCTCCAGTATGAACTGTCCGATGACTTAAAAGGGTTGACTTTACACAAAAGGACTTGCCACACTCATCACATTTGTAAGGTTTCTCACCAGTATGCACTGTCTGATGCCTTAAAAGGGTTGACTTTTCACGAAAGGCCTTGCCACACTCTTCACATTTGTAACGTTTCTCTCCAGTATGAACCCTCTGATGACGAGCAAGGTTTGAATTTTGGCTGAAGACTTTGTCACATATATCACATTTAAATAATTTCTTTCCTGTATGAATTTTCTTATGTCTCTTGAGGTGTGAGCTGTGAGTAAAGGCCTTGCCACACTCATCACATTTGTAAGGTTTTTCCCTGTGTGCTTTGAGTTCTTGTGTTACTCCTGAAGGATTCATAAAATCATTCCCATATATATTAGAAACACTGGTTTGGACACAAGGAGGAATTCTTTCAAGTGGTGAAAATGAGAAACTGTTGTTGACAGAACTCTTAACTTCATTATATTCAGAAATTATTCTGCCAGTTTGAAATATCTGCAGTTTATCCTGAAAGTTAAATCCAAACCTCTTTCGAAAGGGCTTGATGCCTGCATCCTTTCTATCATGCGAATCTCTTCCATCAGGTACATTTTCATTAAGGCTTATAGGTGTGCCTTTGTAATTTCTTTTGTCATCTCTCCCCTGACACTCAAAGTCACACATATTTTCCTGACTTTCCCAAAGATGAAAATGTTTGATATCACAGCTTTCAGGGCTTCCCAGCATCAACGTTTGGAATGTTTTTCGTTTATCACTATTTGCTTTGGGTTGTAAATGCTTGATCACATGTGTAGGAGCGATATCTACAAGATAAAAAGAATCATAGGTATCCTGCTCACAATAATTCAAAAGTAAATGTTTCATGTTGAATATATATTACAACAAAAGTAATACATCAAGTCATGAAACACCAGAATGATCACCTTAAGTCTTTAGAAACACTAAAGGAATAGAATTCTTAAGAAAGCATAACATAAATTCACCGTTACGGTAGCCTAGTTTTAAAAACCATATGCCAAACACTCACATTGGACAATCTTATGCCAGCTCTCAAAAACAGAGTGTTTTTCTACCAGAACCCTTAGGAATGTATCAATCAACAGCTGTCTCAAATTGAAAACAAAATATTACACTATCATGGTATTCTGCAAACTTACTGTACATAAATTCTAAACAATATATTATATATTGTAACAGTAAATAATCCAAAACCAAGCTTACCCAATTAATAATTAACTTTTCATAATTGGTTGTTGACAATTGAAAACAAATGAGAAAATGAAGAATAGGACTAAAACAATTTTTAGAAACAACATAGTTTTTTAAATGTGCTATAGAACTACGTACCCAAAAAGAAAAGGCATTTGATAATGTTAACAAGTGGTATGTGTCAGCTGTATTGCAGAATACATGCTAAAAGACAATCATCTCTAAATGACACATAAATTAAGATGTAAAATATTCACCGGTTTTCTAACAGCCAATAAACAATGCAACCCCCACCTATGTTGTTGTTCAGTCGCTCAGTCATGTTTGCCTCTTGGCGACACTGTGGACTGTAGCGAACCGGACTCCTCTGTCCATGGGATTTCCCAGGCTAAAATAGTGGAGTGGGTTGCTATTTCCTTCTCCATGGGATCTTCCTGACTCAGGTATCAAACCTGCATCTTCTGCATTAGCAGGTGAATTCTCTACCACCGAACCACCAAGGAAGGCTAATCTCTAGCCATGCACTATTCTTAATTACCTAGTTTAATGGCACCAAAATATAATAAATAAAAAGTGAGTGCTTTGTGTATTTATTGACTAAGGTCAGACAAAATATTGCTGAAAAATGTTGCAAGTGAAATGCATACAAGATATAATGTAGTTGAGGTGTGACAGAAAACAAAATTCGGTAAAGCCATTATCCTTCAATTAAAAAATAAATAAATTTTTAAGAAGATATAATGTAGAGCTAGACCAAATAATTTCACAATTTGTATGGAAATACAAAAAAAAACTCACATAGCCAAAGCAATCTTGAGAAAGAAGAATGGAACTGGAGGAATCAACCTGCCTGACTTCAGGCTCTACTACAAAGCCACAGTCATCAAGACAGTATGGTACTGGCACAAAGACAGAAATATAGATCAATGGAGCAAAATAGAAAGCCCAGAGATAAATGCACGCACCTATGGACACCTTATCTTTGACAAAGGAGGCAAGAATATACAGTGGATTAAAGACAATCTCTTTAACAAGTGGTGCTGGGAAAACTGGTCACCAGTTGAAAAAGAAAGAAACTAGATCACTTTCTAACACCATACACAAAAATAAACTCACAATGGATTAAAGATCTAAACCGAAGACCAGAAACTATAAAACTCCTAGAGGAGAACGTAGGCAAAACACTCACCAACATACATCACAGCAGGATCCTCTATGACCCACCTCCCAGAATATTGGAAATAAAAGCAAAAATAAACAAATGGGACATAATTAAACTTAAAAGCTTCTGCACAACAAAGGAAACTATAAGCAAGGTGAAAAGACAGCCTTGAGAATGGGAGAACAGCAAATGAAGCAACTGACAAACAACCAATCTCAAAAATATACAAGCAACTCCTGCAGCTTAATTCCAGAAAAATAAACGACTGAATCAAAAAATGGGCCAAAGAACTAAATACACATTTCTCCAAAGAAGACATACAGATGGCTAATAAACACATGAAAAGACGTTCAACATCACTCATTATCAGGAAATGCAACTCAAAACCACAATGAGGTACCATTTCATGTCAGTCAGAATGGCTGCGATCCAAAAGTCTACAAGCAATAAATGCTGGAGAGGGTGTGGAGAAAAGGGAACCCTTTAACACTGTTGGTGGGAATGCAAACTAGTACAGCCACTATGGAGAACAGTGTGGAGATTCCTTAATAAAACTGGAAATAGAACTGCCTTATGACCCAACAATCCCACTGCTGGGCATACACACCGAGGAAACCAGAATTGAAAGAGACACATGTACCCCAGTGTTCATCGCAGCACTGTTTATAATAGCCAGGACATGGAAGCAACCTAGATGTCCATCAGCAGATGAATAGATAAGAAGGCTGTGGTACATACACAATGGAGTATTACTCAGCCATTAAAAGGAATTCATTTGAATCAGTTCTAATGAGGTGGATGAAACTCAAGCCTATTATACAGAGTGAAGGAAGCCAGAAAGAAAAACACCAATACAATATACTAACGCATATACATGGAATTTAGAAAGATGGTAACGATAACTCTAAATGCGAGACAGCAAAAGAGACACAGATGTATAGAACAGGCTTTTGGACTCTGTGGGAGAGGGAAACGGTGGGATGATTTGGGAGAATGGCATTGAAACATGTATAATATCATATATGAAACGAATCGCCAGTCCTGGTTCGATGCATGACACTGGATGGTTGGGGCTGGTGCACTGGGATGACCCAGGGGGATGGTACGGGGAGCGGGGAGGGAGCGGGGGTTCAGGATGGGGAACACATGTATACCTGTGGTGGGCTCATGTTGATGTATGGCAAAACCAATACAATATTGTAAAGTAATTAACCTCCAATGAAAATAAATAAATTTATATTTAAAAAAGATATAATGTAGATAAAGTCGTATCATAAAGAACATGACAAAATATAGATATTACCTTTTTTAAACAAATAAAATTTTGAGTATTTTCTATAAAACATGTACTACTGACAGCACTAATTTGCTTTAAAAGGCTTGAGATAAATTAACATGTTTTTCTCTAATCAGAGCAGGGGACACACCCAATTGGCCCACAAAGTGGTAAGAGAACCAGGATATGAATCTGAACCTACTGGGACAACTGGAAAAACTTATTTGTAAACATGACTACTAACTGAATGAATAGACTAGAAAATATTTCAAAAAAAAAAATACAAGAAACTTAAAAGGAAAATATCAAGGAAGATACAAGACAAAAGAAGTCTGTTTAACTATTATTCAACCATCCCATCTCGAAATGGGTTGTGAGTCATCATGGATGCACAGAGTGATTTAGGTTCATGTCCTGAGAAACGTGTTCAATAAATGATCAGAGATTATCTTTACAGTGAGAGTATGTAGAAGGTGGAGGGATGTGATAGGTAAGAACAATGTTCCCATCCATATCAAGGTACTATGTGAGGACTGGTCAGGACTAACAAAGGGCCTGCGTAGAGCATAGGGTACACAGGTTTATGTCAGATATCAGCTTGTGACTGCATGTCTTTGTGAAAATAAATGAGAGCGCAAACTAATATACTGACCTTAAAAGAAAAGAACTGGTTCAGCAACTTTATGGGCATTATACTATGGGTATGGGACAGAAACAAGAGAGATTTTAAAAGTGATTGTGATATATGGAAAAAGCAGGATAATACCTATTATACTATTTGTAATGTAATGTATCCACCTCTGATTTTGTAACTTACAATGGAATACTTATACTCAAGAAAAGCATACACAATATTTCAGGATATTGTGTAAGAATCTTACTAGCAGAAATCAGAAGGAAAATCCAGAAAAAGGCTATCTAAACCTGGTTTCCTCTGCCAAGTATGATTAACCGCTCTATTGGACATTTACTTCATTTCTTCTTCCACACACGTTCATCTCAAGATCGAGGAGTATCAAAGGAAAGGAGGGATTGACACTGACTCTGGAAGACCTTCCCAGTTACAAAAGCCTTTCTGAGGCATCCAACTCTTTTTTGTAGAAAAAGGCTTTATTCTCCTAGACCTTCCCTGAGTTCAAAAGAGCAGATTCAAACAGTTACTAACACATTAAAGGACATTAAAGGATCATACCATGATCAAGTGGGATTTATTTCAGGGATGTAAGATTTCTCAATATCCACAAGTTAATCAGTATGCTGCACCACAGTAACAGTTGAAGACTAAAAACCATGATCATCAATAGAGCAGAACAGCTTCTGACAAAATTCAAGTGCCATTTATGATAAAAAAAAAAAACCTTCAGAAAGTCAGCACAGATGGACCCTACCTCAACATAATTAAGAATGTATATGTCAAACACACAGCTAACATCATACTCAACAGGGAAAAACTGAAAGCACTCCCCTTAACAACATGAATAAGATAAGAATGTTCACTATTGCCACTTTTATTCAACATATTTTTGGAAGTCTTAGCCACAACAATCAGAAAAGAAAAAGAAATAAAAGGAATTCAAGGTAAAAAAAAATAAAGAAGAAGTAAAACTGTCACTAAGATGCTACACACAGAAAATCCCAAAGACGCCACCAGATGACTACTAGACCTCATCAATGAACAGAGTAAACTTGCTGGATACATAATGTATAGAAAACTGCTGCATTTCTATACACTAATAATGATATGAAAGAAAGTGAAATAGATGAAACAATCCCATTCACCATCTCAGAGAAAAGAATACAATTCTAAGGAATAAACCTACCTAAAAAGTCAAAAGAACAGTACTCATAAAACTATAAGATGCTGATGACTGATACCAAAGATGACACAAACAGATGGCACAAACATATATCATGTTCTTGGACTGAAAGAAGTAACACTGTCACAATGACCATACTATCCAAGGCAATGTACATATTCAATGCAACCCTTATCAAATTAACAATGACATATTTCATAAAACAAAGAAAAACTTAATTTGTACCAAAATACAAAAGACTCTGATATCTAAAATGATCTTGAGAAAGAAGAACAGAGCTGGAGGAATCATGTTTCCTGAGTTCAGACTATACTACCAGCTGACAGTCAACAAAGTCAAAGTGAAGTCGCTCAGTCATGTCCAACTCTTTGTGAATCCATCGACTGTAGACTACCAGGTTCCTCTGTCCATGGGATTCTCCAGGCAAGAATACTGAAGTGGGTTGCCATTTCCTTCTCCAGCAGATCTTCCTGACCCAGGGACTGAACCTGGGTCTCCTGCATTGGAGGCAGATGGCTTCACCGTCTGAGCCACCAGGGAAGTGGTATGATGATGGCACAAAACAGAAACACAGATCAGTAGAACAGGACAGAAAACCCAGAAATAAACCAATTTACTTAGAGTCAATTATTCTATAACAAAGGAGGAAAGAATATAGAATGAAGAATTCTCTTTAATAAGTGATGCTGGGATAAATGGATAGTTACATGAAAAAGAATGAAATCCCAACATTCTCTAACACCACATACAAAAATAAACTCAAAATGTGTTAAACATCTAAATGCAAGACTAGATACTATAAAACTCATAGTGGAAAACAAATGCAAAACACTGTCTTGGTGCCCTTGACAGAGTTTCCAAAGCCAGAAAATAACCTGGAAAGATATATCAGGCTCTCGTGATACTTTCTCTCTCATAATCCTAGAACATACTGGTCATTCTACTGGATATCTTCAAGTGGTGACTTTGTACAGAGCAAGAAAATAACATTAGGAATACTGTCTCCATCACAGTTTTCTGTTACCTACTAAATCCACTACACAGAGACTCAGAGGCTGCCAATTAAACATAGGTGGATTATCACAGCAACGAAACCAGATAAAATTTCAGACCCTCAGGAATATATTTCAAAGAAATTGAAGAGGTAAAATGATACAAAGTAAGGAGAATGGAACATCAGGAACAGTTGACATTCCCACACTGGGTAGAGCAGCATAAGAGTAAAACTAATACAACATGAAGGTCAGACATTACAGCATCTTGAGATGGGACCATGCGCTCGACCTACAGATGGCAAGCTAAGAGCCTGCGAGATTCACATATGCTCCCCTCATAGGATCTAGGATCAAAAAGACGATCTCTCTACGCACTCTTACATTTTCCTAAGTAACAACCACAGAGGATCCAATCCATCAACTTGTCCCACTCCTAAATAGAAGAAAACAGCCCTTTTGAGATGCTCATTTTTCTTTATATGTTGTAATTTTGGCTACTTTTACATCGCTCCCCACTGTCCAGAGCTTTTTCTCATGCTCCAATGTGGAGATAATATTCAGATCAGAAACAGAAATTCTGGGACTTCCCTGGTGATCCAGTGGTTAAGACTCTGCATTTCCAATGCAGGAGGTGTAGGCTTGATCCTTAGTCAGGGAATTAAGATCCCACATGCAGAATGATGCAGCCAAAAAAAAGTAAACAAACAAGCAAAAACAAATAGATATTGAGTGTTATCAGAAGAAAGAAATCTAAAGTGACATGGATTTTTTTAAACACTGAGCAAAAGTAAAAAGGTAGAAAATAGGAAATCGGGTTTTTAGGTATCTTTTTTTAACATCTGCCAGTGAGCTCTGTACATAATTAAGCTCTGGGACAACCTTAGATATGACATGAAACAGACACAGCATCTGAAGAGGGTCAGTTTAACCTTGTGAAGCTGTGTCATGCCCCAGTCACCAGAACTCTCACATGAAAGACATCAGGGCCTCCCAAGGGGCACACAGGGAAAATGCAGATACCCAAGGGCAGCTCTGGAAGGAAGTCAACCTCACCCAGGGAGAGCAGATTCCTGTAGGTCTCCAGCATCACATCCCTGTACAAGGCCCTCTGAGCAGGGTCCAGGAATTCCCACTCCTCCTGAGTGAAGTTGATGGCCACATCTTCAGAGGTCAGTCGTTCCTGAAATGAAACCACATGTCAGCAAAAGGGCCATGAAAAGTTCTCATTTTCATGCAAAAGAGAAAGGGTAGTAAGGGGTACGGATTGACTTGGTTGAAGCTTGTGTTCTAACAGATCCATGCAGGGGTATCTGGAGAAATTATGGATCTCTAATTTTAAATTCTTATGCTTTTTCCTAAGACTTTATGAGATCCTCCAATTAACATGGATTTTTTATCACTGTTCAAAATCCATGAAATATATAAAAATAAAGCTCAACACTGTTTTGACTATACAAAAGTGTCAGATATTATGTTCTGCTCAGTGAGTGCAACTCATTATCTCGATGAGGTACAGCATGAGTGGTGTCTTCAGAGATGACAAAGTCCACGGCACTTTTAATGGAAAGGTCAAAATTTTCAGGTATGATGTTGATAATAGCAGCAAGGACCAAATGTCTCAAGGCTCCTGTTGCTCTAAATTACTGTAGTATTACTCTAAACATTAAATAAGTACTTCACAGGCAAGAACCTGTCATCAACATAATAGCTCATTAAAGAACCATCTGTTCCCACCTTAGAGAAGAAAACCTGTGTCACAGACACTCTGAGAAACTCGACTCAGATCAAGAAGCTAAGAAATGTTACATGAAGCACCTGAACTCAGAAGCTTGGGCTCAGCAACTGAAGCTTAAGCATCTAACAGTGAAGTAATAAGAGAACATTAAAAGTCCTTTAACAGAGGGCTCCTAAAGAAAACTTGAAAGAAGTCCAAGGTGAGCCACTTCCCTGCCACTCTGTCTTCTCTGCAGGGGGAGCAGCTCTTGGGCCTCAGGGCTTCATCCCTTGAAAATGGACACCTGTGCCAAAGTAGTCTCTACCCCCTCCCTGATTGGGAGAACCTCCCCACTGTTGAGTGATCACTGTCCACAGTGGTAGTAAAGAACCAGAAACTCTGACTGATGAGAGCCACAGCAGCTTGGCAGCCCCAGGTCCCTGGACCATCTCACTTATTTCTAGGCACAGCTTCCAAACCAGTGCCATTTCAAAGGATTCTGACACAGCAGTCAAGTTCCCTGGAGCTGGAGCTGCCACAGCAGGGGTGGCTGGCTCCAGGGCTGGAAGTGGGACTTTGTTCGGGAGCTTCATCACTGTTATGCCAGGAACCCTTCTCTGAAACAGTAGCTCTTCTACACCACGGGCTTGGCCCTCTCAAAGGCCATGGGGCTCTTTTGCCTGATGGTGGTCTAGCTTATCTTCTTCACGATGTGAAGGAGCTCTTTCCACCTCCCATAGCTCTTTCTGCTGTGTCTGCCCAGTATGTTCTCTTTCCTGTAACTACCCAGGCAGCCTGGGGAAACTGGTGGGCTCAGGGTTTGACAGAAGGAAAACAAACAAATATTGTATTAATATGAAAAAAAAAAAGTCCAAGGTGAACAATGTGGAATGGCATGAAAGGTCATTATAGACGTGAATACAGAAACACAACTGTTAGTAATTTACTACTTAAAACACTAACAGGATTGTTTAGAAAATTTCAAGGCCACAGATTATACTGATAACATAATTTCAACTGAAAGAAAAAGGTTATATGTAGTTTTTAAATCATGATGTCTTCTATCTAAATCACAGACTTGCACATGCATGCATGCTTATCTATAAAAAATTAACTGACATGAGAGGATTTGTCTTTTGACAGATTTTTTGGACAATTTTATATCATCCTTTTATTCACGTGTTTCAGCGTCTTTCAGATGATAAAAATGTATCCTTTGTACTCAGCTGAGTTTGTCAGCAGGATTCTATACTAGGCTACCAAAAGAAAGCTAGTAAAAAATTTAAAAAAATTATTAATTGAACTCAATTCATAATAAAATTACCATATACAAAGATACAAATATAATTTTATCCATTTAGACTTACAGAGCAAGGCATTAACAGAAGCCAAAGACTTTCTTTGCCTTTTTTTCCATTTCCAATAAAATAGTGATTTGAAATTAGAAGACTCATTAGATTATGACCAAAACAAAATATCACAATACAAGTAAAAAAACTTCTTGGGGAATTAAAAATCATGGCAAAAAAGAATATGGAAAAAAAATATAGTTATTAAGCAAGGCTATCTCAAGAAACATCATGATAGGAAGGAAATATTCAATACATTCCTTCTGAAATTACAGTGGCATGAAAGGAGCTGTCCAGGGTGCCTGTCTTTCACTACCATACTATGCACAGGAGCAGGGGCCACTAGAAGAACTAATAGGAGGAAAAAACCAGGGCAAGAGATATAGAGTTTGTCAGAGAGTTGAAACAGGTAGTACTCACTAACCTAAGGACATGCAAAGGTGAAAAGTGAAAGGATGGAAAAAGACAGTCCATCCTAAAGAGAGCAGGGAAGACTGTTATATCAGACAAAATAAACTGAAGAAAAAAAAGTGCAATGAGATAAATATTGTATAATGATAAAACGGTCAATTTACCAAAAAGCTGTAACAAGTAAAAATATATATACATCTAACATTAGATATCTCAGAAAAATGAAGCAAATATTGAACAGGCATGTACAGATCATACATTCCCAAAAAAGTATAAAACACATGTATCTCAAGGACACAGAAAACATTCTCTATGAGAGACCATGTGTTAGGCCAAAATTAACCATTTTAAGAGACTGATACCATAAAAGTATCTTCCCTAACAATGACGAAATAAACACAAGAAAAAAAGAAAATTCCTCAAATGTGAACATTAAACAACTCACTCTTATACCACAAATGGGTCTAAGAAAAAAATCACATAGAAAATTTAAATACATGGATAATAACAAAAAGACAACATTACAAAATTTATAACACAGAGAGAACACTGTATTAAAAAGAAAGTCTGAACTGTTAAGTGCTTGCAGTAAAAAAAAGAAAAGATCTTAAATCTGAAATACATTTTTAGATCTCTAGGAAGCAGAAAACAGAAAACAAACTAAACTCAAGTTTAGCAGAAGGAAACATGTAAATAATAAGGATTAAACCAGAGATACAATAGAAAGTAGAAAAATATAAAAATCAACAAACCAAGAGTTGATGTTTTGAAAAAACTGCATAGGAAAACCCCCACCTTGACTAAGGAAAAGAGAAAAAAGATTCAAATAACTAACAACAGATATGAAACAGGAGTGATTACAACCGAGGTCAAAAAGATAAGGAAGTACTATGACCAATAATGCCTATAAATGACAGAATACAGGACACAGTGGCAAAATCTCAGAAACATACGAACTATTTTACTTCTTAAGGAATTAAAAAATTGAGAAGTATTGAACGTGAAAGTGTTAGCCACTCAGTCATGTCTGACTCTTTGTGACCTCATGCACTGTAGCCCACAGTGTCTGACTCTTTGTGACCTCATGGAGAGTAGCCCACAGGACTCCTCTGTGCATGGAATCTCTCCAGACAAGAATACTGGCCTAGAGAGCCATTCCTTTCTCCAGGGAATCTTCCGACCCAGGGATAGAACCTGGGTCTCCCGCACAGAAGGCAGATTCTTTATGATTTGAGTCACCAGGGAAGCCCATTATAACTAGAGATTTAAAAAGTAGTCAGAAACCTCTAAGAAAAATACAGGACCAAATTCTACCAAACATTTACAGAAGAATTACCACTAATCCTGCTAATTCTATGGAGCAAGCATGGTTCTAATAGTTTGCTGATTTCCCAAAGACACAAGAAAGGAAAACTAGAAACCAACACCCCTGATGAATACTGATGCAAAATTAAAATACTTACAAACCAACTTCAACACATATTAAAAACATCTGGAGAAACAGACACAGAGAACAGATGGAAGTGGGAGGGGAAGAAGGAGAGGGTGAGATGTATGGAGAGAGTAACATGGAAACTTACATTATCATATATAAAGTAGAGAGCCAGTGTGAATTTGCTGACTGACTCAGGGACTCAAACAGGGGCTCTCTAACAACCTACAGGGGTGGGATAGGGAGGAAGATGGGAGGGAGGGGACATATGTATACCTATGGCTGATTCATGTTGGTATTAGGCAAAAAATAACTTCTGTAAAACAATTATCCTTCAATTAAATAATTTAAATAAATAAATAAAAAGATCTGACACCATGACCAAGTGGATTTTATTCATATAAGGCAAGGAGAAGTCAACACACAAAAATTAATTAATATGACACACTACATTGACAGATTAAAGGGGGAAAAAAATAGGATCAACTCGATGCAGGAAAAAAACCATTCGACAATTTGACAATCTTTCAAGATGGAACACTCAACAAACGACAAACAATAAATTATACCAACATCAACATAATAAATGCCATTATGAAAAGAGCACAGCAATGGGGAAAGAATGAAAGCTTTTCCTCTGAGGTCAAGAAGATGGCAAGGATGCACACTCTGCACCGCAGTTCAACAAAGCACTGAAACCCTTAGAGCAATTAGATGAGATCTTCTTTCCCACATGACAAAGTTTCATGAGTAAAAAACATTAAGATTTAAACATGCTATATCAAAACAGATTCTTTAATAACCACACAAAGGGTCAATCATCCAATTAAATCATTATCAATATTGCCATGCCAATCTTTGTAGAAGCAGAATAAAATATCGTGAAAGTCATAGAATTATTCAAAGAGCAAACAGCAAAAGTCTTGAAGAAGGAAGATGGAGGTCTTTCTATTTCAACACCTATTACAAGGTAATCAAGGTGACGTGGTACTGGTATAAAAACAGACAAATAAACCAACTGAACAGAACACAGTACTCAGAAATAATTCTTTGTGTATATGTAAGGTATATTGACAAGGATGTCAAGATACACAAAAGGCAAAGGACAGGCTCAATTGATCTGATTCCCAGATTTAACCAGCTATTGTGCATCCAAACACCTGACTTCCACGTACAGTTTCCTTACCCTGGTTGACAGAGCAGACAGCGCATCCAGATAGGCCCTAAGCAATCCCTGCTGCCCAACAGCACTGAGACCCCTTCTCCAACCCATGGGTGAGAAGCCCTGGCCAGGACGGTGCCCAGGGGAGCCTCCTCACAAGGGCCAGGTCACCGAGTCATGGGGAGACAGGATCTAAGTGGAGACGACAGGGCCTGAGGGAAGGCCCCGGGTGAGTGTGCGTGTACAGGAGTCACACAGGACACTCCAGAGTCAGACATGATTAGTGAGCTAGAGAAGGGCATTTCAGGAAGGACAGACTAAATATGACCTTACCTGAGAAAGAGCCATGCCTCACTCCTTTTCTTTCCTCTTCCTTAACTTCAGGGCTTCCCCAGGCAACACGAGTCTTCAGAGGTCTATCATGAAAGTTGAAAACATGCTGTTTAATGCTTAGAGTCAACACATCCCCTTCCTGAGCCCCAACCACACACACACAGGGAAGCCCTCACCATGAGGAACAGACAGGCCCCTGTGGCCAATGTCTCAGGAGGGACTCAGGACAGTTAACTTCCGCAGAGAGACCAACACGGGACTTTCCCACACTTTCCCTCGGATCACACTCCCCTCCTGCTGAGGCCTCATGTACACAGCAGCACGAGGCACCTCCACTGACCAGGCAATCTCCTTCAGGTCACACGGCAGGCCCTAATCCATCCCCATTCAGAAGGGAGCATCCCCTCCTCAGCCCAGATCTGAGCCCTCAGGACTGGGAGGACTCAAGAGTCCTGATGCTCAGTGAGGGATCCAGACTGGAATCAACTGGGGCATCTTAAACATTCTCGAGCTGTGGACCAACACAAACTACCTGAAGGGGAATCTCTGGTCAGAGGGTACAAAACATGTGTGTCGGGAGCTGCATTAGACATTACTGGCAAAATGGAGGCATGGCCCCAACCTCTTCTCCTTGTCCCGCAGGCACAGACCCGGGATAAAGGAGTTAGGTCTTGTGATTCTGACTTGTTTTTTCCTTTCCTCTGTTGAGTTGACTGAAAAGAATGTTAAGGTGCTTATTGTCCTTGAGAGGAGTATGAGAAGGCACAAAGCCTTCAGCACGTGTGCCCAGCGAATAATCCATAAAGTTAACCATTGACATTTGTTCAAGGATCTTTACAAGAGTGTTCCAGGACGAGCACGTAGGCCGCAGCTTGAGGCCATGGGAAGGATTGTCATCTGAGACCTATTTGTGAAGGAAATGTTTATGGCAATGGAAGTTTGCTGAATTTAGTGTTTAGGAATAATTAAGAATATTTAGAAGCTAAAAATTTAAGGAATGTGGTAGTGCTACCATGTTTTACTATAGCTTATACAGATTACGAATTTCAGAGATATTAATAGCTAGAAGCCTTTTTAGGAGATAGTGTGCTTAGGATGCTAGGGGCAAACAGGATTTAGAAAGATAAGAAATAAACTGAGGAATGTGGTTTGCAGCCCAGACATAAGCATGAGTTACAATGTAATCACAAGTTAAAGTAAACAGGATTCTGAGAGAATCACTGAAGCAGAAACTCTGTTTGAAGGGCCACAATGATTTATAGAGACAATAAATCTGGGTGAGGGGAAACTGAAAATTCTAAACCTCTGACCTAAAGCTTTTCTCAAAGTATAAAAGAGAATCTGAAGCTTGAAATAAACATGCAGTCCTGTACCTTGAGTCAAAGGATGCATCATTCTCCGCTGACACCGCTCATCTCTTCAGGCTGATTCCCTGGCTGCTGGAGCTGGACTCTGGCACATGTGTATGCAAAATACGTCATCAATGAAACATGAAGCCTGGACTGAGCACCATTCAGAGGAGAAGAGCACGCCACCCCCCCCCCACTCTCTTTTCCTTTCCCAGCCTTACTAAGGTGTAACTAACAAAAATGGTATAAATGTACTGTGTACAAAGTGATCATGTGATAGAATCATAGACTGAATAATTATTATAGTCAAGGAAGTTACACTTCCACCTATGACTACACTGTATTATTTCTATCTGGGCAAATTTCAAGGATATAGAAACACTACCAGCAGGATGCAGTACCTCAGATTCCCAGAACTTACTTATTTTACAACGGAAAATCTCTACTCTTTCACTACCAGTGCCCCATTTCCCCCTCCACCCACCTCCTGGTAACAGCCTTATTACTCGACGGCTCTATGAGTTTGACAGGTCTAGTTGCCACATAGGGTCTGTCCTCCTCTGTCAGGCTTATTTCACTTGGCATAATGTTCTCTAGGTTCATTCATTTTGGCATAAATGCAGGACCCTTGATTTTTATATTTATATGCAGAGAAAAAATAGTTCATGAATATACAGTATACGATTAATATTTCTATACCACACTTTTGTAACGTATTCTTTTGTCAAGAGACATCTGGGCTGTTGTCTATGCCTTCGCTACTGCAAATCCAGTCACACTCATGGAACTATGGACACATCCCTGAAAAACTGATTGCTTTTCTTTTGGATATCTGTCAGAAATGGGTTTGACACACTGCAGGCCTGTTCTATATTAATTTCTTAAGGAACTTCCATTTTATTTTCCAACATAGCAGTACCATTTACATTAACACCAACAGCGCAGTTAAGATTCCATGTTTTCTGTACTGTACCTGTGTGTGTGCTTATTTTGGGAGGGACAGGAGTAGATAGAACCCAGCCTAGCAGCAAGACAGTTGCAGCTGCATCTTCTAGAGAACAAGCCTCCAGGCTGAAGATCATTGTGGCATCGCTGACCTCTTATTTTTTGGAGCCATCCTCCCCGACATCACAGGACTTTATGACTCTTCTCAGGCTGGGCCCAGAGATCCCTACCGAGCAGGACCACCTTGTAACAAGCATTCTGTGATCTTAACCTTAGTACTCCTATTTTCCCAGAGGGACTGAAACAAACTTACAAACTTTCATGGTGTCCAACAGAGTCTCCACAGAGCCAAGAACGAGCCTCTAACCCTCTTATACAAACATAAAGCATTCCAAGCCCTGATAGCTCATGCATGAGGCAAAATACAAAAGAGGACACCCAAGGATCCACAGACACAAGACACTATATTTTCATTTACAGTGAGTGATCCAGGTCAAACATAGAAATCTCCAAAGACTATGAAAAAGAGGGATAATTCCAATGATGCACATGGCCCACTGAGACCTCAGCATCTTCCAAGGAAACACTCCAGATTCTCTTGGTATCTTCCTAAATGCACATGAACCTTTCTGCACTGGCAACCCCAAATACACAATGATACCAAAGTTGATGCAAAAAATGACCTGAGATTTTCCCTGTTACTCTATGGTGCCTGCCTGCTAAAAGAGCCAACAAAAGCCAGGGAGTGGAGTGGATGCTGGGGACACCTGCTAGAACCAGCCCCTCAAGTCCAAGGCTCCCATCCTCTTGCACCCACAGGTGCCTGTGGGCTCAGCCCAGGCCACAGTTCTAACAGTGGAAAAGACATCTCTTGGCTGAATTCCACGTCCTTCATTGCTGCTCACGTGTGGTCATGAGTTGTCAAATCAAACCTGTGCAGGCACATGTCAGCCTCAGCACTGCTGTCCCAGGGAACACGAGCTCAGGCAGTAGAACCTCAAACCACTCCATGCGGGCTCTTCAACAAACCCGCTTCCAGGTGCTCCAGCCTGAACAGAGACATTCTCTTCCAACAGGTCCACACACCCCTTGTCCCTGCAACTATACTTGGGATGGGTGCACTCTCCATTCACTGGGCTCACCTTGATGCCCCCAAGTACTGCCACAACCCTCCTGCAGACCCCACCAGGCTCCCTCCGCTTTCCCCATTGGTCTACCTCTCCTCCCTGATGACTGGACTAAGCAAGACTAAAGCACACAGGGAGTCCGTGACAAACAGGACCACAAGAGGAGTGCCCACGAGCTACGACCCAAAGGACACTGCATAAGCAGTATGAAAATTAAGAGACTGGCCCTCCTGGGAAAGCCTGCCACCACCTGGGGACATTATGGAGTCCACGTACAAAGGCATTTGAGATGAGGAAGTCTCAAAGCAAGGGTCTCCAGGTCTCACTCTCTCCTGTTTTCTCCACCCACACCTACTTGGAAGATATTCTAGCTCTCGGGGGGCACAGGGGGCAGCATCTCCTTCCTGCCCCATTAGGTTTTGGATTTCTGCTCATCCTCAGTGCACTGAAATCACAACGCTGACACAGAGCACATAAACTCCTAGATGGCAAAGCTGCTGTCCACGATGGTGACTGGTCCTAGATGGACAGAGGTTAGATCCGGGGGCAGCAGAGGACGAAACCCAACAGACTAAACATGGGGACATCTCAGCCCACTGCTTGAGGACACCAGTTTTGTAGGGCTTTTCAGGACTTCCTATATTTCTTGGCTCATCTTTTGAGTAATTAAGTAGTCACATGGGGTAAAGATCAATTACAGCTGAAATGTCCAGAACATACAAAACATCTTCATCACCTGCCCTGTTCTATTGGTCTTCCCGGAGGATTATTCATCCCAAACCATATTCCTGTCATCTAAAGACATTTCCAGTATCAGGTACTACAGCCACGCTGGGAAGAGGAGGAACACTATGAGCCCTAAAAAGAGGGGAACCAGGAAGGACTCAAAATAACCCATGAAGAAGGGCATTAATTTCTGCTGATGGCAACTGATACAGAGGCAATAAACCTGGGCAACATGAGACAGACTGTTAGGAAGGGATGGGGAAACCTCTCTGAGCCTAGACATGAAGGGTGACAAAGGGCCTGAGGCATGGTGGCCTGATGGTGAGAAAAGGAACTACAGTGTCAGACAGAAATGGTTTGGGTATTTGGAAACAGAGAAAAAGTAAATGAGACCAGGACAGGCTGAACCATGAGCAAAGGGTCAACTCCCAGGATGAGGCTACAGACACTGACAGGGCCCTGAGCTTGACAGAGGGCTGTGGAAAAACAGCGAGGAGTCAAGCTTTTGACCCAAGAACAAATGAAAGCCGTGGAGGTCTGAACGTCAGGACATTAAAAAAAAAAACTCCCTTCATATTTAGCCTCATTCATAGAAGTCATCTAATTCTGAGCCTGTGATCCTGCCTCCATCATATAGTTTTCCTTTTCCTTTTTCATTCAGGGAGGACTGGGATCTATTTAAAATTCTCATTACCACCAGAAACTCCCTCCAAACCAGAACTGCCACACACAGACACACAGCCAATTTGGCTAATCGTTTCAGGGGCCAGTGTTGCTCACGCTCAGACATTCCAGTCTAGTCTCTCATCTGCATGTTACAAGTGCACTCCCTCAGGCCCAGAGAGAAGCCGTTTATGAGAAGGTCTGAGCTGAGTGAAGAGAACCAGGTATAACTGAATAATGAAATGGGAGGCTGAAGGGCAAGTGGGCCAAGTTTGTCCTTATTGCCCATCCCATTTAAGACCAGGAACATCTGTCATGTATCTGAGCAAAAGAAACTTTTCTTTCAAGATTGGGTCAAACTGATACCAAGCAGGTAATTCTTTATCATACGATTGCAGTAAATATTTTAAAAATACAGAATTGCAAATATATATCCACTGGTACAAAAAACATTGTAAGGGGTCAGCTTGGAAATAGGATCTGAGCAATCTTTTTCGTTATGAAGAGAGAGGCTCTGTTGGAAGGTTGCAGGTCAATCCAGCCCATCCTTCCTCATTTGCACAGAAAAGTCACAAAGGAACCTGAGGGAAATATCTTCCTATCACCACACAGCTCACTTTTTTTCACTGATCATAGAAAATGGAGAAAACAGACCATTAGACTAACCAGTTAAACTAGGTGTTTTTCTTTTTTTGACAGGGAAAAATGAAGCATTTTGTTGGTTTTATCATGTTAAATGTTCTTTTATTTTCCCATTTCTCAAAGAAATGCCTTTAATTTCACAAGATCTAAGGTCATACCTCCATTATCCTCTGGTAAAGAGCTGAGACCAGAAATATCCATTTGTGTGCACACATAAACACATATGCACAATTCATGTCTTCGGTAAAACCACAGTTGAAAATATGTCTATTTTATTTTACGATGTTGAGAGGGTAACAGGCAGGAAGGCTAGGGGTCTCCAAAGGGAGGAAATAGGCTGCAAGTGTCAGACATTTTTATCTCTCTTAAGCAGCATGAGGAAACAAACTAGCAATATATTTTTCCTTCT
This sequence comes from Oryx dammah, assembly GCF_014754425.2. Lineage (NCBI taxonomy): Eukaryota > Metazoa > Chordata > Mammalia > Artiodactyla > Bovidae > Oryx > Oryx dammah. Next base: position 6,912,608 of record NW_024070197.1, read on the forward strand.
CTATACAAGTCTAAAAGGAGGTTTCTCTTAAAATACTGGGTTGTCATAATGACACCTGGGGTCAGATTCTCAAGACAATCAGGACTGAAGGTGCCTGGCGGTCCCCACACAAGCTCCTGTCCTAATTACACCTGAGCAACCCCTGGTATTAATAACTGTGGGGGGCCAATCCATCGATTTCCTTTCAGATACTGGGCAACTTACTCCATGCTTACTGAAGCCCCTGGCCCATTTCCTTCTGGATCCGCTTCCGTAATGGGACTGTCTGGATGGGCCAAAGGGTATTCTTTATGTAGTAACTGAGATTCTGTGTTACTTTCACACGAGTTTCTGATTGTGCCAGAGTCTACCTCACCCCTTTTGTGGAGGAATATACTGAACAAGGTCCATGCCTCTGTTTTCATAAATATGGAGCCCTCCCTTTCTCTCCCTTTAGTTGAACAAATGTAAATCCTAGAGTATGGGCTGATGGAAAATCTGTGGGTCAAGCACAAAAGGCTATTCCTGTAGTTGTCAAGCTCAAAGACCCACTTAATTCCACATAAGAAGCACTATCCGCTGAAACCTGAGGTTAAGGGTTAAAGGACATCATCGAAAATTTAAAGGAGCAGGGACTATTAGTTCCCTGTAACAGTCCATGTAACACTCCTATTTTGGGTATAAAGAAATCAAATGGTAAATGGAGACTAGTTCAAGATTTACAAATAATAAATGAGGCTGTAGTTCCTTTACACCTCATGCTGCCTAATCCTTATACTCTATTATCTGAAATTGCTGAATGAGCCAAATATTTCTCAGTAATTGATTTGAAAGGTGCTTTCTATTCTGTGCCTTTGGCGGAGAAAAGTCAATTTCTATTTGCCTTTGAAGACCGTATGCAGTCAGCTTCTCAGTTAACCTGGACAGTTTTGCCGCTGGGATTTCGTGAAAGTCCTCACTTATTTGGACAAAGTTTGTCACGGGATCTATAAAACTTTAATAGCTCCGAAGCGGTGGTGTTACAACATGTAGATGATATTTTGCTCTGTGCTAAGACAGAGGAAGCTTGTTCAGGAGCCTCAGAAGATTTAACTTCCTGGCAGGCTGCAGTTAAAAGGCATCAAGAGAAAAGGCTCAGCTTTGTCAACAATCTGTTAGATATCTGGGCCTAATCATATCAGAAGGGACTAGGGCCATAGGCCCTGAGAAAATTAAACCCATACCAAATCATCCCCTACCTATGACTTTAAGACATTTGAGAAGATTTCTGGGAATCACAGGCTACTCTCATATTTGGATTCCGGGTTATGGGGAACTTGCCCGGCCTTTATATAAACTTATAGCTGAAACTCAGCAGGCCCAAACAGACAAACTGCTTTGGTCTCCAGATACTCAAAAGGCTTTTAAGGTTCTTCAGACTGCCCTCCTGCAAGCTCCCACTTTTAGCTTGCCCACAGGGTCAGGATTTAATTTGTTTGTCACTGAAAGAAAAGGTGTGGCCTTGGGAATTTTGACACAAGCCCGAGGGCCTCACAAGCAACTTATTGCTCATCTAAGCAGAAAATTAGATGTAATTTCACGTGGGTGGCCCCACTGCCTAAAAGTAATTGGGGCAGAGGCTTTAATAAAGCTTTAAAAATATTTACTCGACAAAATCTCACTGTCCTGACTTCTCACGATGTGAGCAGAATCCTAAATTCTAAGGTTAGTATTTGGATGACAGACAGTAGGCTTCTTAAATATCAGTCATTGCTGTTAGAAGGACCAGTAACTAAGCTTAAAGTCTGTGGACATTTAAATCCTGCCACTTTCCTTTCTGAGAAGGAAAATGAAACACCAGATCATGATTGTTTCCAACTTCTAACTTTAAACTATGCAGCTTGGGAGGATCTAATGGATACCCTATTAGACAATCCTGACATGGACATATTTACACATGGCAGTTCTTTTGTTCAGGATGGAAAGCATAAAGCAGGTTAGGCCATGGTGACTGCTGAACAGGTTTCAGAAACAAAATCTCTCCCCCAGGGAACCAGTGCTCAGTTAGAGGAGCTTGTGGCTCTGACCCGAGCTCTAGAGTTACGCAAAGGGCAGCGAGGAAATATCTACATGGATTCTAAGTATGCTTATTTGACTTTACATGCTCATGCTGCAATATGGGAAGAAAGACAGTTTAAAACATCAACAGGAGAACCTATGAAGCATTTCAGAGAGATTGAGAGACTTTTAACTGCTATATATTGTGTAGCTGTTATGCATTGCAAAGGGCACAGCAGGGATGGGAGTAAAGCAGCTCAAGGTAATCAGCTGGCTGACTCTCAAGCCAGAAAAGCCGGCACTTTATGAAACCCCTTCATTGCAGACGCCTTTGATCTCCTCAGGTCCTGAGAAACAGGAAAAACCATAATATACTGAGCAAGAATTAGAAAGATATGAGAAAAGAGGAACTAAAATTACAAATAAAAGATGGTTATAGTCCCAGGATAGACGATTAATAATTCCTGAAAATGCTCAATGGAATATTCTTAAGGGTTTACAGCAGAGTTTTCATTTGAGTGCAGAGAGTACTTACCAGACTGCTTCTCGTTTGTTGAAGGTAAAAATGTAATGAAAACTTTAAAGAACATTATCAAAAGGTGTGAGGTTTGTCAGAAAAATAACTCAAAGACTGAGAAGCTAGCAATATCTGGATTACAACGAAGTGGAAGGTATCCTGGAGAGGGCTGGGAAATTGATTTTACTCATAAACCAAAAGCTAATTTGATATTCTTGCTTACAAGTTTGGGTAGATACTTTTACTGGATGGATTGAGGCTTTTCCCTTTTGTAGTAAGCAGGCTAAGGATGTTATAAAGATTCTAATCCATGAAACTATCCCCAAGTTTGGGCTGCCATGGAGCCTTCAGAGTGACAATGGCTCCACATTTAAAGCTGCTGTAACTCAGGGGGTATCTGAAGCTCTAGAAATAGAGTATGACTTACACTGTTTCTGGAGACCCCAATCTTCAGGAAAGGTTGAAAAATCTAATGACATTATCAAAAGACATTTGCACAAATTAACTAAAGAGACACAGGACAACTGGATTAAAGTCCTACCCATAGCTTTAATGAGGGCTTGAACTGCCCCCAAAAGGGAAGGACTGTCCAGCTTTGAATGTATTTATGGAAGGTGTTTCTTATGCACAGACATAGTTATAGACCCTGAAGCCTTGGAATTAACTAGTTATATAACTCAGCTCTCAGCTTTTCAACAGGCATTAACAGAACTCTGGGAGATGACTCCTGACCTAGCCTCTGAGTCAAGCAAGCCTCTATTTGAGCCAGGAATCGAGGTCCTCATAAAAACATTGGGATCTGGGGGCCCATCCCTCGAGTCCCTCTGGGAAGGCCCTTACCAGGTAATTCTTTCTTCTTCCACAGCTGTCAAAGTGCCAGGAATTGGTTCGTGGGTACATCACACTTGAGTTAAGAGGTGGCACCCTGACCAGAATTAAGTGACTTCATTTTATGTCTTTACTTTCTATGCTCTGACTTTGTACCTTTCAGATGGGCCTGATAATCTATGTGAGCCTACTGCTGGTTCCAAAAATCCTGAGTGTGCTGTTTGATCCTCAAGACAATGACTTCCTCTCCTGGGCTCACTCCTATGCTGCATTCCACAATTGGTCTAACTGCTGGGTCTGTGGAGCACTCCCCTCTTCATCATGAAAGGCTTCCTGTGGTGGACATCTCCACTTCAAGAAAAAGACTTTCTCCAAATCTGCGCGAATACCTTCGACAGCAATCATATGTGATGCCTCTTCTACATCTGATGGCATCTACCAACCCTAAATTGGACTGGTGCAACACTTTGTACTTCAACTATGGACATAATGTGACTTTTAATTTTGATTATACATTGTCTCAGTTTAATGACTATTTCGCTACACATAAGGCAATTAGGTCTGGATCTAATGGTTTTTTACCTGACGTTTATCAAATATGGGATGAGGTTATATGGCTAACTCCTGAAAAAGGACGTCTAGTATCTACTGCCCCTATATGCTGGGAACAAACAGAGCCATCCTCAAAAGTCAGCCAACAACTTAATTACAATGATTAGAAATGATTGGGATTTTTGCCTCAGGATGTATGCAATGTAATCATTCCCGGGTTTTCCAACCCCAATTCAGGTCCTCCCTTTGTCTGGCCAGGCACTAATTGGGACTGGATATCTCAGTCAGCTGGCTTGCTCCAAACAGGATCTATTGGATATATGGCTCTTACTTATGGGCATGGCTTCCCCTTGGTTGGATAGGGAGATGCACCCTGGGTCTAGCCTTTACTCACGGCTTTATATTTTCAGAGCTTCCAGAAAAGCCTCCTAATTTACCCCACCTTAAAACTTGGTGGGCAAGGTCTGTATTTCACTGGTATGATTATTTGGCTGCAGTCTTTGTTGCCTCTTTGGGAACTACAGATGATATGCTACGAGTGGATGCTTTGACTAATTTTACTCAACAGGCATTACAAGATTCTCAAAAAGCTATTTCAGCTCTTAATGCTGAACAAGCACAAATGAGAAAGGTGGTTTTACAAAACAGATTGGCTTTAGATATTCTGACAGCTGCGCAAGGAGGAACTTGTGCCATTATTCATACCCAATGCTGTACATATATACCTAATATGAGCCCTAATGCTATTCATTTGACTAAACACATGAACAAGATGACTGGGGCTATGGATATTCCTGAAGCCTCAACTGCCTCATTTTGGGACATGTTAACTAGTGCCCCATGGTGGAAAACTATCTTACTTACAATAATTCTGATTGTTTTGTTTTGGCTGTTTGCTCCCTGCATCTGTAACTGTGTAACTGGATTTGTTTCTAGTTGCACGAAAGCTTTTAAGTTACAAATGGCTGTGTTAGGGGAAGCACACTGATTGAAACCCCCAACCCTGGCCAGGGATCATAGTAACCATTTGCATGAGTTGTTTTATGACAGGAGATCCTGATAAGGAACACGGAACTAATGAGTCACCATTAACCTGAAGAGTTTGGGAAAGGTCGAAAGGAGACATGGAGTGTCTGTCCACTTCCCAGAATCCCTCTCGCTAGCATCCATGTTGGCTGAGCGATGTGTGCACCACCAGGAAAGACTGAATTAGAATGATTGGAAAAAGACCACCCAGAAACTAATCTCATCACCATAAAATCCGAGACTGTGGGCTGCCCAGCAGAGCAGTTCTCCTGGGTTCCCTTACCCTATTGCTCTCCACCCAAGTGCCCTTCCCAATAAAATCTCTTGCTTTGTCAGCACATATGTCTCCTCGGGCAATGCATTTATGAGTGTTAGACAAGAGCTCAGTTTCGGACCCTGGAAGGGGTCCCCCTTACTGCAATAGTTGCTCAAACTCCTGCTACTGCTGCAGCTTCTTCCAACTACTATTTGAGGGTTAGGAGAACATGTTGCCGTTGCCTCACCAATTTAGGGACAAAGCCCATTTTCAGCTCGGAAGCAGTTATGGAACGAGAATGATGCCCCTTGTCCCCAGGCAACATAATTCTTCTAAAAGAAAAGGGGGGAATGAGAGGGTAACAGGCGGGAAGGCCAGGGGTCTCCAAATAGAGGAAATAGGCTGGAAGTGTCAGACATTTTTATCTCTCTTAAGCGGCAGGAGGAAACAAACCAGCGATACTTTTGTCATTCTCTATACAAATTTAAAAGGAGGTTTCTTTTAACATACCTTGTTGCCATAATGACACCTGGTTTTACCTGAAGTTAACTATTCTCAAATCTTGAGTTAACCAAGGCATTTTTCTTATGGAAATGTTTGTCTTAAGCTATGTGAATGGACTATGCATTTACCCCAGACTCTGTCTTCAAGTCTGTTCCGCCTAATGGCTCAGAACCTACTTCACAAACCAGTATGTTATACTCAGATACTGTCCCCTAATCTATGTAAACAAAACTATTTGCAAGGTAATCTGCCCTTCTACAAGATTCAAATCAATCATTTTTGGCCTGGGATGAATCATCTGGTGCCAAGATTATGCCAAAATGCATCTATGGATGAGGGGCCTGGTGCCATTCTGAGTTTTAAAACATTCCTTTATTTCATTAACAGACTGAAGGCAATGGCACCCCACTCCAGTACTCTTGCCTGGAAAATCCCATGGACGGAGAAGCCTGGAAGGCTGCAGTCCATGGGGTCACTGAGGGTCGGACACGACTGAGTGACTTCAGTTTCACTTTTCACTTTCATACATTGGAGAAGGAAATGGCAACCCACTCCAGTGTTCTTGCTTGGAGAATCCCAGGGATGGGGGGTGGGCTGCTGTCTATGGGGTGGCACCGAGTTGGACACGAATGAAGTGACTTAGCAGTAGCAGTGACTATAATAGCACCCCACTCCAGTTCTCCTGCCTGGAAAATCCTATGGATGGTGAAGCCTGGTAGGCTGCGGTCCATGGGGTCACTAAGAGCCAGACACAACTGAGCGACTTCACTTTCACTTTTCACTTTCATGCATTGGAGAAGGAAATGGCAACCCATGCCAGTATTCTTGCCTGCAGAATCCCAGGGACAGAGGAGCCTGGTGGGCTGCCGTCTATGGGGTCACACAGAGTCGGACACGACTGAGACAACTTAGCAGCAGCATCAGCCACCCCCCATTCTGAACCCTCTTCCACCTCCCTCCTCACCAGATCTCTCTGGGTTGTTCCAGAGCACTGGCTTTGGGTGCCCTGCTTCATGCATTGAACTTGCACTGATCATTCCATTTTACATATGGTAATTTACATGTTTCAGTGCTATTCTCTCAAATCATCCCACCCTCACCTTCTCCCACTGAGTCCAAAAGTCTGTTCTTTACATCTGTGTCTCCCTTTGTTGCCCTGCATGTAGGATCACTGGTACCATCTTTCTAAATTCCACATATATGTATTAATGTACAGTATTTGTCTTTCTCTTTCTGACTTATTTCACTCTGTATAATAGACTCTAGGTTCATCTACCTCATTAGAACTGATAAACGAGGTGACATTTTTGGTAAGTATGGCACAAAATAGTCTAAGATGGTTTACTACTTACCGAAGAAAATTTGAAATGTATGAGATGAAGGGAAGAAAGCACTCAGGCAAGGAATGAATCTGAAAAAAATTTGGAAAAATAACTGAATGATTTTTAATCTAAAAACCTGGTGTCAAAGGTTAAAAAAATGTGGAGAATAATCGTATTTAGAAAAGGATGATAAAAGTAGAATACTGGAAACTAAAAAAGCTTATTTCTGAAGTTAAAAATGAGTACAGAAACTGAATGAATTAAGACCTATTCCAAGCTACAAAAAGCACCATACATAAAGAAAGGAGAAAATGTGAATCCGTTTAAAAAAAAAAAAAAGTGTTCCTTTAAAAATGCTACCCAATAATGATACAGTGGATAAGAATCTGCCTGACAATGCAGGGGACGTGGGTTCTATCCCTGGTTCAGGAAGATCCCACAAGTTCAAGCCACTAAGCCTGTCCACTACTGAGCCTGTGCTTTAGAACCTGGGAAGCACAACTCCTGAGCCCACAGCACAGCACAGCCAAAAAAATTCATCAAAAAAAAAAAAAAAACAAACCTACTACAGTGTGACACTCTAGAGACGGTCATTTCTTGCTCCAGGTCTCTTCTTCCCTGACCTCTACCTTATGATAGGACCAGAGAAGGGGGTCACTCACAACTCAGTGAATCAAGCCACTGCCCCAGGCTCAATAGGGTTTGCAAAGGAAAGTCATCTTCTGCCACAAGTAATAAAAAAAGACACAAGCCTCAAAGACAGGAGTTTTGAAATTCTCATCCTCCTCTGTATAACTAAAAAAATCATCTGTATCCAAAAACTGGCCACACCTGGATCGAGCTTACCCCTCTGTTCACCTCGCTCCCTATTTCATCTGGGTCTCGGTGTCTCTTTCTCCCCCTCTGCTCTCCTGCTGTTCCTGTCCTATTTCCTCCCTCACACGTGTCCTGTCCAGGCTGCTGCAATTCGTTCTCCCTCGAAATGCTCTCTCTCACCAACCTTCCTGAGTCTTTCAAAAATCCATACCTATGTCTGCCTCTTTCTTCCCCCATTTCGGCTCCCTCTCTGCGCTCCAGATTACTCCTCTTCTTTCGCTGTGACTCTCCCTTCCTCCTCACTCTCTGGCAGGCCATGTGGCTATGCTTCCTTCCAGCCCTTTCTCCCTCTGCTCCTACCTTTCTCTGCCAGCACCATAAAACCGCCCACCTCAGATTGAGACTTGAACCCTTGTGGCGGGATTCCAACCGGGTGAAAACACAACTCAGGACCCTAACTCAAGAGGCCTGGACTCAAACCTGGCCAAAACCCAGTTAGGGACTCTCCACCTCTGACGTCCCTCATCGCCCTTCGCCTCCCCGCTCCTATCACTGAGACAGGGCAGTTCTCCCTATGCTGTTTTCCAATCCCTGGAGATCTGGCTTTCTAATTTATTAATACTTCTCTATTTTACTCACTTGGCTATTTTCAAGGCTTAACCTCTTTGACTTGACTATCCCTTTGCAAATTCCTCAGCCATTCTGTTTTCCCATTGGTTCTCGCTGATGCTTTTCTCCTCGGTTTCAGTTATTTCTCTCAGTCCTTCTGACTCTGCTTCTCCTGATCCTCCTGCCTCCTCAATTTACTGAGTGGGCGACAGAACGAGACGCCCCCGGACCGGAAGAGCACCTTTTCCCCCGAGTTGAATTGGGTATGGGACACACATGGCTGGCCCAGGTCACCTACCCTATGCGGGGTGACGGGACGGGCTGACAGGAAAGGGGGCTGCTGCGGGGCAGAAGGAGCTGCCTCAGGAGACGCGAGGACGGAGGGGCTGGGAGGGAGGGGGCTCAGGAGCGGGGCGGCCTCGCCGGAATCCCGGGACCGGGGAGAGGGCGCGGCCTATCTGGGCTCTGCCTCCAGCGGTCGAGAAGGCGACGGGGCGGGCGCGACTCCAACTCGCGAGAGAGGGCTTTACTTGGCGAGGCCAGAGGTCAAAAAGGGTTTTAAGCAGGAAAATGTCGCCAGAAGCGGGGTTTACGCGCACCAGGGCCGAAACCGCCTCAGCAACACTTAAAACCCGAACGAAAAGATAACTGGGCCGCAACGGCAGCTGCAGCGTTTATTCGGAGCGAGCACAGGGTGCCAGGGTTTTCAGGTCGCTGGCAATTCCCACACCATGAGGACGAGTGAGCAGGGGCGGAGGTGGGGATTGGAGGGTTGGCGAGCTCTGCAAACTTACTCTAGAAGGAAGCTTAGGCGCCGCTCGGGGACCTCGGCTCCACGCTCTCTGACTTCCGGCTCTGTGGGAAAGAGCTTTTGGTTTTAGAGCCGTGGCTTCCGACCAGGGGCGGGGCGAGCACCCGCTGTGCGCAGAGTTCCTGGGAGGGGCGGGGAGCGGAGGGGGCGGGGCCTGTTACCTTTACAGTATTAAGTTACCGTCTGTAACACTGCTCAGGTAAAAGCTTCAAGTTATGTCGGAAGCCAAGATACTTCCTCTTAAGACTAAAAGGGTTTATTCTCAATAAAAACTGCTTTTCACAGCATGTTGTGCTCAGATCCTGCTAGTGAGGCTGAAGCAATTCAGGGATCTGGGAACTTGGGCAGTTTTAAGAAACAAAAATGGGACTAGTCTCTGTATTACAAATACAAAACTCTGCCTGGGTAGAAATGGGCTATTCCCTACTCATACACTACAAAACAGCAAACTTAGGGTCAGTACCTGGGTGTCTGAGAGGGAGGACTTAAGGGATGTGATCATTTGGGTCACTAACCACAGCCTTTTAAGAGCAAGACACTTTAAATGATTATAAACTGCGTTATTGTTTCTTTTATCCAACGTGTTTTAATTATTTCCCCTTTCTAAACCCAACTCTTTAAACAATGACATAAAGGGGTTTTATAAGCAACTCTTACAATCACAAATATCACTGTATATATTTAAGCTACAGAGAAAAAATTAACTGATATGTATACTGTGAAATGATTATAACAATAAGTTTGCCTAGCATCCACAATTTCGTATAGATAACCTAAAAATGATTCCCGACAGTGGATTCACCAATGATTTATCAGATACAACACCAAAAGTCACACCAACAAAATAAAAAAGGTAAATTGCACACATCCTAATTATCAAATATTGTGCAGTAAACCATCCTCAGCAGTGAAAAAACAATGTACACTATAATACCAAAAAATTGCCAAGCATATATTCAATAATAGTTTAACATTAAGAATACATAAAGAACTCTACAAAGTACTGATCACCAATTCCACCACAGGGATGGGGGAGCTTTCTTAACCAACCATCCCACATATTGCAAATAAAATACAAAGAGTAACATAAAATAGAAACTTAATGACAAAAATAAAAGACAATCATTTATAATGCATACAAATATAAAAAAAGGAAAGTAGCTATGCCTTGAAAAAAAACAAATGATGGTTCATCACTGAAGTTATCACTCCACTACATAAGCTCTGTCATTAAGTTGCTACAAAATTAAGTGTGGAGGCAGAATGATCAATAGCACCCAGGTGACAAGCAAGCAGCATCAGCAACAGTTTACTCAACAGCCTCACAAATATGAGGTTGTGAACCTGGACAGTACCCTTGTCAGGAGAAGTTCCTACACCTCTTGGTGAGGCTCAAAGGGCATGGTGATAGTACACGTGAACAACACGATCACAGTGCCCTTCACGCAGGCTTCTCTGACATCACTCAAAGCCAGAAAAAGATGTACAGGTCAAAGTCTTCATATACTTTCTCATATCACAGAACACACTGACCACTATACTAAGTAGCTTCAAGTGGTAATTCTGTATGCAGCAGGAAAATATTACAACCAATAAGGGAAAGTATTCTCGTTTAAAAATTTTATCTTACCCAGTAAACCCACACCACAGAGAATCCAGGAGGAGCTGCCCTGTAAACACAGGCAGATTGCCACAGCAAAGAACCCGGACATGACTTCAGACCCTAGAGCCACATACTTCAAAATCAAATTTAAAAGGAAAAATTATACAAACTAAGGAAAAGGCAAAGTCAGAAAGATTCCACACTCCCAGCCTAGATAGACCAGTACAAGGGTGGAAAACTATGAGATGTGGGGGTCTCATATCCTAAGACCTTGAGATGAGACTATTTGGTCCACCCAGAGATGCCAAGCTAAGAGCCTGAAAGATTCACACATATTCCCTTTGATGGACTGCTGTCCTTACAGTTTTCCTAAGTAACAGGCACAGAAGACCCAATCCACCAGCTTATTCCACACACCCTGACATGTATGGCAGCAAAAGGAGAACAGCAGAAACGGCTGAGCAATCTCAAGAGGCAGACAGGGACTAAGACAGTTCATTACAGGTTCTGAGGTGCCAGATAAAATTAAAGAGCAGCCAGTACTTTCCCATTTTCCAATTCTATCTTTCAAATATGACAACTGTGAGGAAAGCAGCACCGGATCAGGGGTTAGACGCTTAGGGCATCAGCTCTGATCTATATGGACTAAGAATTGAGTAGCCAATAGATCCAAGCCCACAAAGAGAGAAGAGGGGGCAAGGCAGCACACCTCATGCTCCTCACACTCAAGAACAACCAGCTCACAGCAGGGAGATGGCGAGCGTTGTGGATACAAACCTTGCCTTTGTGTCTGATGGAGCTGCAGCACCACTGGCGGGTGAAAGAACACATGATACATGTTGAAGGACAGGCTGAGGACTCGGGGAAAGGTTAAGCTTCCTCTGGGACTGTAATAAACAAACTTCTCTTTGGCCAAAGAGCTGAGAGAGTCAATTCCTAGGTAGGTTGAGAAGTCCAGGGTACCCCAGGAGGAGAAAGGGGTCTGGGGCTCTTGAGGAGGATAGAAAGTGGTCTGGAATTATCAAGGCGGAGAAAAGGACAAACTTTTTTCTTTAAGCCCAGAGCTGATGATTACCCAACAAAACAACTTTGCCTAATCTCTGTACTAAGCAGAGACATTACTTTGCCAACAAAGGTCCATCTAGTCAAGGCTATGTGGTCATGTATGGATGTGAGAGTTGGACTGTGAAGAAGGCTGAGCGCCGACGAATTGATGCTTTTGTACTGTGGTGTTGGAGAAGACTCTTGAGAGTCCCTTGGACTGCAAGGAGATCCAACCAGTCCATTCTGAAGGAGATCAGTCCTGGGTGTTCTTTGGAAGGAACAATGCTAAAGCTGAAACTGCAATACTTGTGAAGAGTTGACTCATGGGAAAAGACTCTGATGCTGGGAGGGATTGGGGACACGAGGAGAAGGGGATGACAAAGGATGAGATGGCTCTGGATGGCATCACTGACTCAATGGATGTAAGTCTGAGTGAACTCTGGGAGTTGCTGATGGACAGGGAGGCCTGGCATGCTGAGATTCATGGGGTCGCATAGAGTCGGACACGACTGAGGGACTGAACTGGAACTGAACTGAACATTGTTCTCAACGGTGAAAGACTGAAAACTTTTCTTCTGAGATCAGGAAGAAGGCAAGGATGTGCACACTGCATCACTGTTCAACAAAGGACTGAAACCCCTAACCAGAGCAATTACACAAGAAAAGGAAATCAAAACTTTCAAGGTGAAAAATTAGAAAGTTACCTTCTTCCCTAGAGGATAAAGTCTTTTGTGTATAAACTGTAGATTCCATACAGACACAAAAAAACCTCCTGCCACATCAAATAGCAATTTTAGCAAACTTGCAAGATACAACAGTCAACGTGCAAATCAGCTGCATTTCTATACACAATGAACAATGTGAAATGAAAATCACATAACAATTTTACTTGCTATTGTATTAAAAATGGATGAAATACTTAGGAATAATTCACCAAGGAGGTGAAACATATACACTGAAAACTACTTAACCATTTCTAAAAGAAATCCAAAATAAACACATAAATCTAGTAGTCATGGACTGGAAATCCCAGTACTCTATATTTCCAAGTTACTCAAAGTGTTCCACAGATTTAATGAATTCATTATGAAGCTTACAATAAAAATGTTGGTAGAAATAGAAAAAACTTGCCAGAAGTCATAAAGAATCACAGAAGTCATAAAGGGGACAACAAACTGCAAAAATACTCTTCAGTAAGTACAAAGATGAAAGATGAAGGCCACCCTTTTTAAAATTTCAAGCCATATCACAATATCATCCAGATGTTGTACTGCTGGCATAAACACGGATTTATACACCAAGGGAACAGAAGGGAATGTTCAGAAATAACCATTTGCATATATTTAAAATCTAAGAAAACCCAGTGGAAAAAAGACAGCTGCCATAACAAATGGTGAATCTATGGGTTAAACAATGAAGAGAAAACCTCACCTGCATCAAAAGTAAAAACATCTCTGTGCCAAACCACAAAATGAACACAGTGAAAAGACAAAATCTGAACAATGAAGGCAATGACAGTGAATTTCCAGCTCTCAGAGATTTAGATTCATGTCACAGTTTCAAACAGATGATGGAATAGCACACTCTCTATCACTGATTCCTGATTCTGAACTTTGCATCCCATTTCCAATCAAGATTTTGAAGTCAGTGACTCACTCACTTCGCTTCAATTACCTTAGAACAAATTTCCCTTTTTAGGTCTACTTCCAGATTTTACCAGGTACTGTGCATGTTAATACCTGACTTCCACCCACAGCTTCTTAATCCTGATTGACAGAGAGCAGACTGCACATCCAGAAGGACCCGAGGCAATCCCTGCTGCCCAACAGCACTGAGACCCCTTCTCAAACCTGTGGGTGTGAAGCCCTGCCCAGGATGGTGCCCTCCACACAAGGTCCAGGCCACTGGGTCATGGGAAGATGGGATCTAAGTGGAGATGACAGGCCCTGAGGGAAGTTCCCTGGTGAGTGTGGGTATGTACAGGCGTCAGGAAGGATACTTCAGAGTCAGAGACGATTAGTAAGTCCAAAGAAGGGATTTCAGGAAGGACAGACTGAGAATCAACTGAGAATATGATTTTACCTGAGAAACAACCATACCTCTTTTCTTGCCTTTTTTCCTCCTCTTCCCAGCTTCTTCCTCAGACAATGTAAGTTTTTAGAAGTTGATCTGACAAGTGGAAAACAGGCTGCTTCAGGCTTAGAATCAACGCCTCACCTTCGTTTGCCACAACCGCAAAAACAGAAGACCTCACTATGTGGAACAGTCCTTTGGTGTCCACTGCCTCAGGTGGGATGCTGTTTCTGCCCTCCTATTTCTTCCCTCACACCTGTCCTGCCCGCCTCGGCAACTTGTTTCTCCTCTTGCTGCTCTTCTCCCCAACCCCACCCTTCTAGTTGTCCTAAACATCTATACAACTGTCTCTTTCTTTCTCCAACTCTGCTCCCTCTCTGTCTTCTAGTCACACCCCTTCTCTCCCCGTTACACTCCCACTCTGGGGCACTCCAGGTGTCTAGGCTTCCTTCCTTCTCTTCTCTTCTAGTCAACACCTATCCCTGTTTCTCTCCTAGGATCACCCCTGTCAGCCCTCCTACCGCAGACGCGGGGCCCCTGTCTCCTTGTCTCCAACTCCTGGAGATCCCACGCCTTTGTCCATTATTCTTTCACTCACCCGCTACTTTAAGGGCTAACTCTATTTCATTTTACCATCCCTTTGCAAATGCCTCAGCCATCCTGGGCTGAGAACCCCGTCGGTTCTCTCACTGTTTTCCACTTCTGAGTTTGCCTTTCACTCTCAGTCACTTCTTCTTCTGATCCCCCTCGCCCACGTATCTACAGAAATGAGTAAATGTAACGCCCGCCTATCAAAAGAGCACCTTATCCAACAAGAGGGACTCGTGACGGAAAAACACTGGGTGTCACACGTCCAGCCCAGGGGTGAGGAAAAGGGACTGACCAGGAAGGGAGGCCTGCGGGGCAGAACAATCGGCCTAAGGAGACGAGGGCAGAGAGGCTGGGAGCCAGGGAGGTTTCGGGCGGGGCGGGCTCTCCAGAATCCCAGGACCGGGGAGACGACGCGGCTTCTTCGGGAGCGGGGCTGTCGACGCGGCCTCCAGGAGCCGACAGGGTGAGGCGGTGGAGGTGGACGTGCCCGAATCCCCCTCGCGCAGGGGAATTTACAAGGCACAGGCGTAGGTACTAACGGTTAAGTTTTAAGCAGGAAAATATCCCGAAAGGCGGTGTCTCTGGGGCCTAAGGCCGAAAAGCAAAAGGCAAGGACAAGCCTCAGAGCGATTTCGAACACTTGACTGGCAACCGCGGGCTCTGGGTTTATTTGGGGCGGACGGCGGGGTGTTGGGATATTACTGCTGCAGAACCTCCGGGACCCTGAAGATGGGCGTGGCGAGGGCGGGTTGGACGGCTAAGCTCGCAGGACACGTTTACACTCCGAGAAAAAAAGTCAAGGGCCGCCCGGCGACTGCGCACGCGCGGAAACCGAGGCTGAGCTTCCGGGTCCGGGGCTGGGCGGATGGCTGCAGGCGAGGGGCGGGGCGAGGAGCGTCCATGTCTGCAGCGCGAGAGCAAGGCGGGGCAAGGGGCTGGGAGGTGTTTAGCAGTCCTGTGATGCCCCATAAATTACAGTCTTTTTTTTTTTAATTTATTGCCTTTAACATCTAAATAGATAGCATATTCTTCTATAACAATATAGAACTGTCGATGAACAAAATAAACTTTTTGTCATGTGTTGAGGAAACAACGGTGGTGGTAGTGAAAGTCGCTCAGTCGTGTCCGACTCTGCGACCCCATGGTCTATACACTCCATGGAATTCTCCAGGCCAGAACACTGGAGTGGGTAGTCTTTCCCTTCTACGTGGGATCTTCGCAAGCCAGGGATCTAACCCAGGTCTCCCGCATTGCAGGCAGATTCTTTACCAGCTGAGCCACAAGGGAAGCCCCTGTTAGTAAGATTCATCCAGTGTTTTAGCAACACCATCTAAGCAGCCAGGGTATGGTCAGTGTTTGGGGACAGACTTAAAAATCTGCAATCCGTGGCTACCTTTGATTTCTTCTTTTAGTGACTGTTGGCTGCTAGACAGTTCTCTTCTCCTTAAATTTTTCCGATTTAATTTGAATTTTATACATTCCCCCACAGCCTTCTGGAAATTTTGAGGATGTGGGTCCAGTTGAGCTATTTCAAATCCTGAAAGATGATGCTGTAAAAGTGCTGCACTCAATATGCCAGCAAATTTGGAAAACTCAGCAGTGGCCACAGGAATGCAAAAGGTCAGTTTTCATTCCAATCCTAAAGAAAGGCAATGCCAAAGAATGCTCAACCTACCGCACAATTGCACTCATCTCACATGCTAGTAAAGTAATGCTCAAAATTCTCCAAGCCAGGCTTCAGCAATACGTGAACCACCGTGAACTTCCTCATGTTCAAGCTGGTTTTAGAAAAGGCAGAGGAACCAAAGATCAAATTGCCAACATCCATTGGATCATGGAAAAAGCAAGAGAGTTCCAGAAAAACATCTATTTCTGATTTATTGACTATGCCAAAGCCTTTGACTGTGTGGATCACAATAAACTGTGGGAAATTCTGAAAGAGATGGGAATACCAGACCACCTGACCTGCCTCTTGAGAAATCTGTATGCACGTCAGGAAGTAACAGTTAGAACTGGACATGAAACAACAGAATGGTTCCAAATAGGAAAAGGAGTACGTCAAGGCTGTATGTTGTCACTCTGCTTATTTAACTTCTATGCAGAGTACATCATGAGAAACGCTGGACTGGAAGAAACACAAGCTGGAATCAAGATTGCTGGGAGAAATATCAATAACCTCAGATATGCAGATGACACCACCCTTATGGCAGAAAGTGAAGAGGAGCTAAAAAGCCGCTTGATGAAAGTGAAAGAGGAGGGTGATAATGTTGGCTTAAAGCTCAACATTCAGAAAACGAAGATCATGGCATCTGGTCCCATCACTTCATGGCAAATAGATGGAGAAACAGTGGAAACAGTGTCAGACTTTATATTCTGGGGCTCCAAAATCATTGCAGATGGTGATTGCAGCCATGAAATTAAAAGACGCTTACTCCTTGGAAGAAAAATAATGACCAACCTAGATAGCATATTCAAAAGCAGAGATGTTACTTTGCTGACTAAGGTCCGTCTAGTCAAGGCTATGGTTTTTCCAGTGGTCATGTATGGACGTGACAGTTGGACTGTGAAGAAGGCTGAGCTCCAAAGAATTGATGCTTTTGAGCTGTGGTGTTGGAGAAGACTCTTGAGAGTCCCTTGGACTGCAAGGAGATCCAACCAGTCCATTCTGAAGGAGATCAGCCAGGGATTTCTTTGGAAGGAATGATGCTAAAGCTGAAACTCCAGTACTTCAGCTAACTCACACGAAGAGTTGACTCATTGGAAAAGACTCTGATGCTGGGAGGGATCGGGAGCAGGAGGAGAAGGGCACGCCAGAGGATGAGATGGCTGAATGGCATCACTGACTGGATGGACGTGAGTCTGAGTGAACTCCAGGAGTTGGTGATGTACAGGGAGGCCTGGCGTGCTGCAATTCATGGGGTTACAGAGAGTCGGACATGACTGAGCGACTGAACTGAAATGAACTGAACTGGGTCACTTTAAGCTCCCCCCTCAGGATGTGAGGAAAACATGCACTGGGCACAGTGGAGAGGAGGAAGCTGGTGGGTTCCGCGGACCAGGGGCACTGCTGCAGCGGGGCTCCAGGCGGCCATGCAGGCAGGGGCAGCCAGCCTTCCCAGGTCACTGTGTCATTCTGTTACACTTTCAAGGCAAAAGCTTATAACTTTGGAGACTAGTATGTTGGAAAATAGGATATGTCCGCCTAACAAGTAGAAAAGTTTCAATAAAGATTTTATTTTCCTTTTTAAAATTTTTTGAAATTACGAAAGTATGGCAACACATTTACATGAGGCTTTGAAAGTAGTTACAGACAGTTCCACTATATTTTACAATTTCTTCAGTGGACAAATTAAGATTTTCAGTTGGAATTTCAATATTAAACTCTCAAAAATTAATAAAATGGACAAGAAAATAGGATATACTAGGCCTGAAAAGAATTGTGAACCAATTCAACATAATTAAGACTTATACAATTTTCACACAAGAGCAGGATACAAATTTTATTCAAATTCCCATAGACTATTAACCAGGAGACACTGGAACGTGGCGTAAAACAAGGTGGAAAAGTTTCATGGCCTAAAAAAGAGTATTGAAAATATACAGGGCCTGCTCTCTTATTACTGTGAAACTATGTGAGAAATCAATAGCAAAAGGTATTTGAAAATAACCCACATATTTTCAAGTGCAATAAATAAATAAATGGTTTTATCAGCAGGTTCTTGTCTGTCCTGCTCCTGGCAATTCAAAGGTTGAGAACCTGGGTCTCCAAAGAGTTCCTGTAGGGCAGTAGTTGGATGCAGAAGATTTCTTGCCATTAGAATAATTTAACCATCTTAAGAAAACAAGAAATTTTTCTGGATTTCTGTCTGTACTGCAAACTAAATTAAGAAATACAAAACTATGCCTGGGGAAAATGTGCCATTTTACAGTGACATCCTGTATCACAACTTTTCCTCTTTGTTCTTCATTCAGCTGGAAGGCCAACCTTCACATGGCTCAGTTCCAGAGACACAAGGTCAAAACCTACAGTCTGAGAGTGGAGGACTAAGGTATGTGATGGGAACTTCCGTCAGTACCTTTTTTTTTTTTATTTTGAAATTGAAAAAGTTTACTAATCATTGCTTTAAAAAGAGCAATTTTCGTTGATCAGTTGCTAAGTCAAATCTGACTCTTTGCAACTCCATGAACTGCAGCACACCAGGCTTCCCTGTCCTTCACTATCTCCCAGAGTTTTCTCAAACTCGTGTTCATTGAGTGGGTAATGCCATCCAACCATCTCATCCTCTGTCGCCCTCTTCTCCTGCCCACAGTCTTTCCCAGCATCAGGGTCTTTTCCATTGCATCTGCTCTTTGCATCATGTGGCCAAAAAAGAGCAATACTTCTTTAAAAATTGATGAAAACCGCATTGTTCCTTTAGTACACATTCTAAACTTCTACTACTCTCCACACAACAGGCCAATAATTGAGAGACAAGTTGCTGGGGCAGGAATAATGACTTTATTCAGAAAGTCAGCAAACCGAAAATATGGTGGACTGTACCCCCAACACCATCTTATCTGAGTTAGAACTCAGTCCCCTTTTATACTAAAAGAGGAGGGAGTCAAGTCAAGTCAAATTCCTTTGAACCTAAGGAATCAAACAGTTAAGTAACAGAGCATAAAAGTCCATCAGTAAGACTTCCCTGAGAAACCTCAAATAACATCAAGGAATTTGAAGAGCAACTGGAAGGCCATAAAAGGTCATTGTATAGGGTCACTCCTCAACCCCTCCCCCCCCCCACAATATCAGTAATCTTATTACTATTTAAATCATTCCTGTGCTAAGGTAGAAAAAATTTATGGCTGCACACATATTTAAGATATGATTTCAACTGTTCAAAAATACAAAGCTTATTTATGAGATGATGTTTTGCAATAAAACCATGGAGGCACATGGAAATACACAAGTGACTGAAATGAAGAGTTGCCTCTTGACACATTTTAAAATCATTTTCCCATTATCACTTTTAGTCATATGTATTTCAGCATCTCTGGGCCCATGAAAATGAATCAACTGTACTTAAGTGTGGCAATATTACATTTTTTTTAAAGCTTCCTTATTTATTTAGGTTGTGCTGGTCTTTGTTACTTTGTCTGGCTTTTTCTAGTTGCACTGAGCGGGAGATACTCTGTAGTTGTGGTGAGTGGGCTTCTCACTGCAATGGCATCTTTTGTTACAGAGAACAGGTTGTAAGTGAACTGCAGGCACAAGGCTTCTGTAGTTGCAACACATGGGGTCTGCAGTTTTGGCTCACAGGCTCTCGAGCATGGGCTCGGTAGTTGTGGTGGATGGGCTTAGTTACTCCCCGGCATGCGGAATCTTCTCGGACCAGGGAGATCCAACCCATATCCTCTGCATTGGCAGACACATTCTTATCTACTGTACCAACAGGGACGTCTCAACTCTAATACTATATTAGTTTTTAAAAAAGAAAAAGTAGTAGACATATAAAAACATATATAGAATACTTTGAGTCCAATGTCTATAAAATACCTGTCTTCACAAATAACATGAGGGCATCTCTCCTGGCGCAATGGTAAAGAATCCACCCGCAAATGCAGAAGACATGGGTTCTGCTCCAAGTTAAGGCTACATGCCTCGGGGCAACTAAGACCAAGTGACACAACTACTGAGCCTGTGCTGTAACGCCCAAGAGCCCAAACTACTAGGCCCACGTGCTGAAACTACTGAAGCCCAAGCATCATACAGCCCATGCTCTGCAACAAGACACAACGAGAATCGCATGCCCCACGACTAGAGAACAGCCCCCACTGCTGGCAACTAGAGAAAAGACCAAGCAGCAACAAAGACCCAGAACACCTAAATAAATAATTGTTCTAAAAAAAATGACTTTATCTGCAGTTAATTTTAGGTATGTAGTTATTAACAAAAACCAAAGTTTATTTGTTAATTCCACAATAAAACAATGAACCAAGGTTAGTAAAGTTGGGAACTTCCCTGGCAGTCCCGTGGTTAAGACCTCACACTGCCGTTTCCGGAGTTTCAGGTTCAATCCATACTCAGAGAACTAAGATTCTGCAAGCTGCACCATGTAACAAAAAAGACAAAAAATATATCAGTAAACTTGGACTTCATAGTGAAAAATAGAAGATGGAGTGAAAAATCAAACACCAAGATTTTCAAGGAGGTCCTCATTTAGCTTTAAACGTACTAGAAATAGTCAGGACTGATTTGCCCTTATTGGCCTCTTTTCCAGATTTTACCACATATTGTGAGTGTTAATACCTCATGTCCACGTGCACCTTCTTTATTCTGGTTGACAGAGAGCAGACAGCACATCGAGATGGGCCCTAAGCAAACTTGCAGCCCAACAGCACTGAGACCCTGTCTCCAACCCGCGGTTGAGAAGCCCTGCCCAGGACGGTGCCCAGGGGAGCCTCCTCACAAGGGCCAGGTCACCAGGTCATGGGGAGATGGGATCTAAGTGGAGATGACAGGCCCTCAGAGAAGGCCCCCGGTGAGTGTGCATGTACAGGAGACAGACAGGATACTCCAGAGTCAAACACGATTAGTGAGTCCAGAGAAGGGCATTTCAGGAAGGACAGACTGAGAATCACTCAGAATATGACACCTGAGAAAGGGCCATTCCTGACTCTTTTTCTCCCCTCTTCCAGGTTTTTTCTCAGGCATCCTGCAGAGGTTGATACCAAAAGTTGAAAACATGCTCTTTAATACCTACAATCAACATTCCCCCTTGCTGAGCCCCAACTACACATGCAGGGAAGCCCTCCATGGGGAAGAGACAGTCCTCTGTGTCCACTGTCTCAGAAGGGACTCAGGACAGTCAATTCTGGCACACAGACCAACACAGGAGCTTTCCCACACTTTGCCTCGGATCACACTCCCCTCCTGGTGAGGCCTCATGTACCCAGCAGCAGGGGGCACCTCCGCTGACCCCACGATCCCCTTCAGGTCACACAGCAGGCCCTGGTCTATCCCCACTCAGAGCAGAGAGGCCTCCTCATCCCTGGGGCTGTTCTCAGTCTCAGAAGTGGAGCCTAAGAGCCTTGGTTCTCAATGTAGGATCCAGATCAGATTTGCTGCACTGTGAACATACCCGGGACTAGGACCCACACAAGTATCTGAGGACGTTTGATAGGGCAGGGGGTACCACACATGGTTTTGCAAAATGCTTCATGGATCTCATTGGAAACATGGGTTGAACACCATTAAAGGTGGCAAACCCAGCCCACCTCCTACTTTCTTCTTTTCCAGCCTTACTGAGATAGAACTAATCAAATGGATATGTGTATACTTATCATGCATGATGTGACCATTTGACAGAGGTATAGACTGTGAAATATTTATCACAATCCAGTCATCAACACATCCATCAACTCCCAGGTTCCATGTTTTGTATGAGGAGAACACTTAAGATTTACTCTGCTGGCAACTTTAAAGTATGTAGTAACACAGAAGCATTTACTGCAGTTAGAATGCTGCACATAGCTCCCCAGAACTTACTCATTTTCCAACTCAAAGTTCATACGTTAACATCTTCCCATCTATAGATTCCTTTGGGTAGAATAATGATTTTCACTATACTGATTCTTCCAATCCACGAACATGGTATATTGCTCCATCTATTTGTGTCATCTTTCTTTCACTAATGTTTTATAGTTTTGTATACATAAGTCTTTTTGTTTATTTATGTAAATTATTCATAAGTACTTTATTCTTTTCATTGCAAGGGTGAATGGGATTGTTTCCTTAGTTTCTCTTTTTTCATTGTTAGTATATAGGAATGCAAGAGATTTATGAGTATTAATTTTATATCCTAAAACTTTACTATATTCATTGATTACTCTAGTAATTTTCTGGTGCTATCTTTAGGGTTTTCTATGTAGAGGAGCATGTCATCTGCAAACAGTAAGAATTTTACTTCTTTTCCAATCTGGATTCCTTTTATTTCTTTTTCTTCTCTCACTGCTAGGACTTCCAAAACTATGTTGAATAGTGGTGAGAGTGGGCACCCTTGTCTTCTTCCTGATTTCAGAGGAAATAGCATGCACAATTTTTGTGTGGTTTCTTTGAAAGACATATATTTTTAAGTCTAATACACTCTGATGTCTTGAGAAAGCCCTTGCCTACACAGTTCATGACTTCTCTTCAATATGGACTCTTATGGCATAATACTTCAACTCAAGGTGAAACTTTTTCCACTCCCATTGCATCTGCAAAGCATTGATCTAGTATTGTCCCCAAACTTTGCTGTTTCAGAAAACTCCTTCCTACAAACACATTTGTGTGGCTTGTCTCCAGGATATATATTCCTACATACCTAGGGAGTGAGTAGTAATTGTAAAAACTGCCATAGTCATTGCATTTCTAAGTATCTGATAAATCCTACATTTAAGGCAGCACCTAAAAGCCTTGCCACATTACATACACTTGTAAGGATCTCCCTAGTATGGATCATCTGATGATTGGTGAGGTATGAGCCCTGAGTGAAGGTTTTACACATTCATTATCACTTGTAAGCTTTTCCTTCAGAATGACTTCTTTATGGAATCTTAAATTGAGACTGTTGTCTATAAGCTCTCTATAAGACTGTTGTCAAGACACACTCATTACATCAACATAGCTTCTATGTATTAGAGTATGAATTTTCTCATGAAGCCTAAATGGAAACACCTGACAAAAGCCTCACCACAGTGAATACATTTGTAAGGTCTCTAGTGTATGGATCACCTGATGTCTTTTTAGGCCTGAAAGCTACCTGGTGCATTTGCCCCACTTATTACATTTGCTTTCTCTGGATTATGAATTCCCTGATGATGTGACTAATCAGACTTACATTGAAGCACTGGTCACATATATTACATTTACATCCTTTCTCTCATGTACAGGTGACCTTATGGTCCCCTTAAGATTTACTGCACTCTAAATGTATGGCTTCTTTCCATTATGATTTTTTTTCATGATTTGTAAGGTTTGAATGCCTTCTAAAACATTTGCCACAATCACTACATGGGCAAGATCTCAGAATTCATTACATGCCATTAGTTAGTTCTGAACTCAGCATCCAAAGCTTTGCTACACCCACTGTATTTGTGCAGTTTTCCTACAGTTTGACTTTTCTGAAGCTCAAAAGGATGATATACTTTACTGCATTTATTGCATCTGTAAGGTTTCACTCCATATGGATTCACTGATTATCTGCAAAACGATTCCTGTGACTGAAGGCTTGGACATATAAATTACATTTATATCGCTATCCCTAATGGTCAGTTATAGATGAATGTGCAATGAAAGCTCTGCCACACTAATTATATTTGAATGATTTCTCTCTAGTATGAGTTCTCTGATGAACTATAAGGCCAGAAATCTGACTAAAGGCTTTGTCACACACATTACATTTGTAAGGTTTCTCTCCAGTATGAATTCTCTGATGACTTCCAAGGTTGGCATTTTGAGTAAAGCACTGGCCACAAATATCACATTTATATGGTTTCCCTCCAGTAGATAGACAGAGTGCCTGATGAACTATGGATAGAAGTTTGCGACACTGTACAGGAGACAGGAATCAAGACTATCCCCAGGAAAAAGAAATGCAAAAAAGCAAAATGGCTGTCTGAGGAGGCCTTACAAAAAGCTGTGAAAAGAAGGGAAGTAAAAAGCAAAGGAGAAAAGGAAAGATATACCCATCCAAATGCAGAGTTCCAGAGAATAGCAAGGAGAGGTAAGAAAGACTTCCTCAGCAATCAATGCAAAGAAATAGAGGAAAAGAATAGAATGGAAAGGACTAGAGATCTCTTCAAGAAAATTAGAGATACCAAGGGAACATTTCATGCAAAGATGCGCTCAATAAAGGACAGAAATGGTAGGGACCTAACAGAAGCAGAAGATATTAAGAACAGGTGGCAAGAATACACAGAAGTGTACAAAAAAGATCTTCACGACCCAGATAATCACGATGGTGTGATCATTCACCTAGAACCAGACATCCTGGAATGTGAAGTCAAGTGGGCTTTAGGAAGCATCAGTGTGAACAAAGCTAGAGGAGGTGATGGAATTCCAGTGGAGCTGTTTCAAATCCTGAAAGATGACGCTCTGAAAGTGCTGCACTCAGTATGCCAGCAAATTTGGAAAACTCAGCAATGGCCACAGGACTGGAAAATGTCAGTTTTCATTCCAATCCCAAAGAATGCTCAAACTACCACACAATTTCACTCATCTCACATGCTAGTAAAGTAATGCTTAAAATTCTCCTAGCCAGGCTTCAAAAATATGTGAACCGTGAACTTCCAGATGTTCAAGCTGGATTTAGAAATGGCAGAGGAACCAGAGATCAAATTGCCAAAATCCACTGAATCATGGAAAAAGCAAGAGAGTTCCAGAAAAACATCTATTTCTGCTTTATTGACTATGCCAAACACTTTGACTGGATGGATCACAATAAAGTGTGGAAAATTCTGAAAGAGATGGGAATACCAGACAACCTGACCTGCCTCTAGAGAAACCTGTATGCAGGTCAGGAAGGAACAGTTAGAACTGGACATGGAAGAACAGATTGTTTCCAAATAGGAAAAGGAATACGTCAAGGCTGTATATTGTCATCCTGCTTATTCAGCTGATGTGCAGAGTACATCATGAGAAACGGTGCACTGGAAGAAGCACAAGGTGTAGTCAAGATTGCTGGGAGAAATATCAATAACCTCAGATATGCAGATGACACCACGCTTATGGCAGAAAGTGAAGAAGAACTCAAGAGCCTCTTGATGAAAATGAAAGAGGAGAGTGAAAAAGTTGGCTTAAAGCTCAACATTCAGAAAACGAAGATCATGGCATCCGGTCCCATCACTTCATGGCAAATAGATGGGGAACCAGTGGAAACAGTGGCTGACTTTATTTTTCTGGGCTCCAAAATCACTGCAGATGGTGACTGCAGCCATGAAATTAAAAGACACTTTCTCCTTGGAAGGAAAGTTATGACCAACCGAGACAGCATATTAAAAATCAGAGACGTTACTTTGCCAACAAAGGTTCATGCAGTCTAAAGCTGTGGTTTTTCCAGTGGTCATGTATGGATGTGAGAGTTGGACTATAAAGAAAGCTGAGCACCAAAGAATTGATGCTTTTGAACTGTGTTGTTGGAGAAGACTCTTGAGAGTCTCTTGGACTGCAAGGACATCCAACCAGTCCATCCTATAGAGATCAGTCCTGGGTGTTCATTGGAGGGACTGACATTGAAGCTGAAACTGCAATACTTTGGCCACCTGATGTGAAGAGGTGACTCATTTGAAAAGACCCTGATGTTGAGAAAGATTGAGGGCAGGAGGAGAAGGGGACGACAGAGGATGAGAGGGTTGGATGGCATCACCGACTCAATGGACATGGTTTTGGGTGGACTCCAGGAGCTGGTGACAAACAGGGAGCCCTGGCGTGCTGCGGTTCATGGGGTCGCAAAGAGTCAGACACAACTGAGCAACTGAACTGAACTGAAGTCCAGTATGAATTCTCTGATGTATTGTAAGGTGTGCATTTTGACTAAAGGCTTTGCCACATACATCACATTTATACGGTTTCTCTCCAGCATGAACTCCCAGATGAATTCCAAGGTGTGCATTTTGAGTAAAGCACTGGCCACACACATCACATTTATATGGTTTCTCTGCAGTATGAATCCTCCAATGACCCGTAATATAAAACCTGTAACAGAAGGCTTTGCCAGATAAATTACATTTATATGATTTCTTTCCTGTATGAACTGCTTGATGGCTGGTTAGAGCTCAACATGCATTGAAATCTTGGTCACCCTCGTTACATTTGTAAGTTTTCTCTCTAGGATGAATTCTCTAAAGAATTCCAAGGCTCACCTTTTGAGTAAAGCACTGGCCAAAAACAGCACTTTTATATGGTTTCTCTCCAGTATGAATTCTCCGATGAACTGTAAAATAAGATATGTAACTAAAGGGTCTGCCACATACATTTAAAAAGCTTCTCTCCTATATGTCTTAACTGCCTGATGGTTAGTTAAGACTAAATGTGCACTAAAGGTTTACCACCCTCATTACATTTCTGTGGTTTCTCTCCATTACGTATTGATGAATTATAAGGCCCCAATTCCAACTAAAGACTTTGCCACACTTCTTACATCTGTAACGCTTCTTTCCAGTATGAATTCTCTGATGAATTCCAAGGTGTGAATATTGATTAAAGCATTAAAGATAGAAATAAGAATACTTCACAAATTAATTCCCTCTCTACCTCCTTCTGAATGCATAAGTAATAGTACAACATGAAAATATCTATTACTTTTAAAGAATTATTAAACCAAGACCATAGGGGTAGAAAATAGGATATTGGATATTTCAAAAGGTTGAAATCAACTTTATAAATACTTAAGCTCTGGAAAAACTCCTTGTGTACCATGTAGTGGGCAGATCACCTGAAGAAAGGACAAGTTTAAATTCCTAATGCCAATCATGAGGCTTTTCATGTCTGAGTCAACAGGGCTTTGAGCTCAGTCACTAAAAACGGGCTACCAAGAGGCAGACAGAGAAAATGCAGACACACACCCCCAGGGCAGATCCCAAACTTCAGAGGCAAGTTATCCTTACCCACAGAGAGCACGTTTCTGAGGGTCTCCATCATCACATCCTTGTACAAGGCCCTCTGAACAGGGTTCAGGCATTCTCATGCCTCAGGAGTGAAATTGATGGCCACATCCTTGAAGGTCAACTGTCCCTGACATGAAAACACATCATCTTTCAGGATTTGGTGATCCTCAGTGTCCCTGTATTTCTGCCTTTCTTCCTCCACCTCTGCCCTCCCTTCCTCCCAACTCTCTGGCACTCCCAAGTGGCTATGCTTCCTTTCAGCTCGCTTTTTTTCTCAGCTCCTCCAATCTCTAGGAGTCCCCTTTCTCTCCCAGCAGGATATTGTGGCTCTGGAACCAACTCTTGTATCCCCTTTGCGGGCTGTTTGTGTAAACTGCCTCTCCACTGTCAGCCTCTTTGGGACCGCTGATTTACAGACACTCTCCCCTGAAGGCTATAGAAGACGGCGGCAGAGAATGAGATGGTTGGATACCATCCCTGGATTCAACGGACATGGATTTGAGAATACTCTGAGAGATACAGGGCTCACAGAGTCAGAAGGAACCACCACACCTCACTAAGTTGCTCACCCTTAACGCTCCAAAGATCCTGCTTTTCTCTGAATTTCTCTCCTTTCCCCACCTGCTCCCCTCAACGCTCATTCTCTTTCATGAAGCAGTCTCTTTCAAGTTCCTCACAATCCTCTTCACTGCCATTGCTTGTCCCACAGGCTTTTCTCAATTTTCCATTTCTCTAGGAGTCACTGTCTCTGCTTCTTCTGATCCCGCCTTCCTCCCACTATTTACAGTGTTCAGTTCAGTTCAGTCGCTGAGTCGTGTCCGACTCTTTGCGACCCCATGAATTGCAGCACACCAGGCCTCCCTGTCCGTCACCAACTCCCGGAGTTCACTCAGACTCACATCCATCAAGTCAGTGATGCCATCCAGCCATCTCATCCTCTGTCGTCCCCTTCTCCTCCTGCCCCCAATCCCTCCCAGCATCAGAGTCTTTTCCAATGAGTCAACTCTGCGCATGAGGTGGCCAAAGTACTGGAGTTCCAGCTTTAGCATCATTCCTTCCAAAGAAATCCCAGGGCTGATCTCTTTAGAATGGACTGGTTGGATCTCCTTGCAGTCCAAGGGACTCTCAAGAGTCTTCTCCAACACCACAGTTCAAAAGCATCAATTCTTTGGCACTCAGCCTTCTTCACAGTCCAACTCTCACATCCATACATGACCACAGAAAAACTATAGCCTTGACTAGACAAACCTTCATCGGCAAAGTAATGTCTCTGCTTTTTAATATGCTGTCTAGGTTGACCATAACTTTTCTTCCCAGGAGTCAGCTTCTTTTAATTTCATGGCTGCAATCACCATCTGCAATAATTTTGGAGCCCCCCAAAATAAAGTCTGACACTGTTTCCACTGTTTCCCCATCCATTTCCCATGAAGTGATGGGACTGGATGCCATGATCTTCACTTTCTGAATGTTGATATTTAACCCAAAAATTTCACTCTCCTCTTTCACTATCATCAAGAGGCTTTTCAGTTCCTCTTCACATTCTGCCATAAAAGTGGTGTCATCTGCATATCTGAGGTTATTAATATTTCTCCTGGCAATCTTGATTCCATCTTGTATTTCTTCCAGGCCAGCGTTTCTCATGATGTACTCTGCATAGAAGTTAAGTAGCAGGGTGACAATATACAACCTTGACGTACTCCTTTTCCTATTTGAAACAAGTATTTTGTTTCATGTCCAGTTCTAACTGTTGCTTCCTGACCTGCATACAGATTACTCAAGAGGCGGGTCTAGTAGTCTGGTATTACCATCTCTTTCAGATTTTCCACAGTTTATTGTGATTGACACAGTCAAAGGGTTAGGTATAGGCAATAAAGCAGAAATAGGCGTTTTTGTGGAACTCTCTTGCTTTTCCGATGATCCAGCGGATGTTGACAACTTGATCTCAGTTTCCTCTGCCTTTTCTAAAACCAACTTGAACATCTGGAAGTTCACAGTTCACGTATTGCAAAATCATGGCTTGGAGAATTTTGAGCATTACTTTTCTAGCATGTGAGATGAGGCAATTGTGCGGTAGTTTGAGCATTCTTTGGCATTGCCTTTCTTTGGGATTGGAATGAAAACTGACCTTTTCCAGTGCTGTGGCCACTGCTGAGTTTTCCAAATTTACTGGCATATTGAGTGCAGCACTTTCACAGCATCACCTTTCTGGATTTGAAAAGGCTCCACTGGAATTCCATCACCTCCTCTAGCTTTGTTTGTAGTGATGCTTTCTAAGGCCCATTTGACTTCACATTCCAGGATGTCTGGCTCTAGATGAGTGATCACACCATCATGATTATCCGGGTCGTGAATATCTTTTTTGTACAGTTCTTCTGTGTATTCTTGCCACCTCTTCTTAATATATTCTGCTTCTGTTAGGTCCATACCATTTATGTCCTTTGTCTAGCCCATCTTTGCATGAAATGTTACCTTGGTATCTCTAATTTTCCTGAAGAGATCTCTAGTCTTTCCCATTCTGTTCTTTTCCTCTATTTCTTTGCATCGATCACTGAGGAAAGCTTTCTTATCTCTTCTTGCTATTCTTTGGAACTCTGCATTCAGATGCTTATATCTTTCCTTTTCTCCTTTGCTTTTTGCTTCTCTTCTTTTCACAGCTATTTGTAAGGGCTCCCCAGACAGCCATTTTGCTTTTTTGCATTTCTTTTCCATGGAGATGGTCTTGATCCCTGTCTCCTGTACAATGTCACGAACCTCATTCCATAGTTCATCAGGCAATCTATCTATCAGATCTAGGCCCTTACATCTATTTCTCACTTCCACTGTATAATCATAAGGGATTTGACTTTGGTCATACCTGAATGGTCTAGCGGTTTTCCCTACTTTCTTCAATTTAAGTCGGAATTTGGCAATAAGGAGTTCATGATCTGAGCCACAGTCCGCTCCTAGTCTTGCTTTTGCTGACTGTACAGAGCTTCTCCATCTTTGGCTGCAAAGAATATAATCAATCTGATTTCAGTTTTGACCATCTGGTGATGTCCATGTGTAGAGTCTTCTCTTGTGTTGTTGGAAGAGGGTGTTCGCTATGACCAGTGCATTTTCTTGGCAAAACTCGATTAGTCTTTGCCCTGCTTCATTCCGCATTCCAAGGCCAAATTTGCCTGTTACCCCAGGTGTTTCTTGACTTCCTACTTTTGCATTCCAGTCCCCTATGATGAAAAAGACATCTTTTTGGTGTGTTAGTTCTACAAAGTCTTGTAGGTCTTCATAGAACCATTCAACTTCAGCTTCTTCAGCAATACTGGTTGGGGCATAGACTTGGATTATGGTGATATTGAATGGTTTGCCTTGGAGACGAACAGAGATCATTCTGTCATTTTGGAGACTGCATCCAAGTACTGCATTTCAGACTCTTTTGCTTACCATGATGGCTACTCCATTTCTTCTGAGGGATTCCTGCCTGCAGTAGTAGATATAATGGTCATCTGAGTTAAATTCACCCATTCCAGTCCATTTTAGTTCGCTGATTCCTAGAATGTTGACGTTCTCTCTTGCCATCTCTTGTTTGACCACTTCCAATTTGCCTTGATTCATGGACCTGACATTCCAGGTTCCTATGCAATATTGCTCTTTACAGCATCGGATCTTGCTTCTATCACCAGTCACATCCATAGCTGAGTATTGTTTTTGCTTTGGCTTCATCCCTTCTTTCTTTCTGGAGTTATTTCTACACTGATCTCCAGTGGCATATTGGACACCTACTGACCTGAGGAGTCCTTCATTCAGTATCCTATTATCTTGCCTTTTCATACTGTTCATGGCATGAACAACTCTTACAACTCTTTGCAAACCCATGGACTGTAGCCTGCCAGCTTCTCCATGGGATTCTCCAGGTAAGAATACTGCAGTGGGTTGCAGTTTACTTCTCCAGGGATCTTTCTGATGCAGGGATTGAACTCTCAGTAATCAGTGTAATACCATAAAAGCATTACACAATTTGATGACTCAACTCATGTCTTACTTAGATGAGCAAACAAACGTTTTTTACTAGATATTTAATGGTGAATATTTCCCAGTTCATGTGCATCTGAAATTCATTTAGGTTAATTTCTCGTAACTGTTTGATTTGTAAGTGCTTAGTTTTTCTTTTTTAAAGCCAAATGAATCAGATCTCACTTACAAAGCAACCTGAGCAATATTATCCAAAAACAAAGACACACAGTGTGACATGCATAAATCCAGACACACAGATGGACAGAGACCATAGTTTTCTGCTTGAGATTTAAAATGTCTCCTTGACCTTTTTCTTTCCCTTTGGTTTGAAATTCTAATTTGCCCAAGGTTGAGGCCTCAGGCAAAGTGGGCTATGTATGTCAAGGACTTGGTAAAGTTTGCGTGCTGTGCTAAGCTGCTTCAGTCATGCCCGACTATCTGCGATCCCACGGACTGTATCCCGCCAGGCTGCTCTTTCCATGGGACTCTCCAGGCAAGAACATTTGGTGGGTTGCTATTCCCACCTTCAGGGCATCTTCCTAATCCAGGGATTAAATCCACCTTTGCCATACTTGCAGGCAGGTTCTGTACAATTAGAGTCATCTGGGATGCCCTGGTAAAGGTTAACTTCAAGCGTTTTTCTAGGCTAGCTGTCTCAACGGGTTAGTTGCTTTTAATTCCATATGCAAAAAGAACTGGTTGTGCACTTTCAAAGAGAAAAAATTCATTTTAACCAGTTTTTTCCAGAGTCTAGAGAAAAGCACAGTTATCCTGTGTTAAAAAACTTTCCTTTCCTTTCCATAATCATAGTTTTGTAGCTGAAATACAGATCAAATAGTGCTCAAATTGACAGTGAAAATAACAGCAGATGGGGTGATAAAAATCTTAGATTGTCCCTCTTGGGAGATGCGGGTCTTGGATTGTTCAGAAGAAACTGAAGGGGAAAAGAAACTTCCTAGAGTTGGGGGCAGGAGTGGAGGAAGCTGGCCTCATCCTCCTCCCTGAGAGAGAGGAGAATTTAGAAGGGGACCAGCGGATGGAGAGGGAGACCAAGGGGTTGGGGGGGGGGGGGATTTAAGGCCACAAAAGGAC
The DNA here is from genome assembly GCF_014754425.2 of Oryx dammah. Classification (NCBI taxonomy): domain Eukaryota; kingdom Metazoa; phylum Chordata; class Mammalia; order Artiodactyla; family Bovidae; genus Oryx; species Oryx dammah. The sequence continues at coordinate 6,944,882 of NW_024070197.1, forward strand.
AAAGAATGGAGAGAGAAAGGGCAGTGGGGGACACTACGGGAGCTGCGGGTCAGCTCAATAGAGAGCCGACTTAAAAAGTGAGGATTTGATCAGCCAAAATATAATTTTCACACTGTAATATGGACAAACATCCTCACGAATCACATAATTATTTTTCCAGTAACTTCTCTGAGACAGTTTTAAGTTCGCTTTATGTATCTCAAGGTAGGAGAGAGGAGGATCCAGCCTCCCATCTGGCAGGGAAGATTCTTATCCTTTCTCAAGGGGCAAGAGTCACCAACATTCAGTAACTTCTAAGGGTTCAGCCCTGTTTAATTTATGGTTCCACTTCTCACACAATCCAGAGAAGATGTCCCATGTATTAGCTAATGAGTAATAAGGTGAATTTTCCCATCTGGAAATAAAAACGTTGTAAACCTAATCTCTTGCTTCTTAAAGAGTGGTGTTTTGTCTCACAAATGCTGCTCACAGCGCTAATTCATGCCTTGCCAAAAGTTTTCACTTTTGTCTCAGGTTCCAAGGATTTGTTAATAGGCCACTCATTCTATACAAATAAATATTCCAATATTTATTAGAGAATTATCTGCTGACTTTCAATATACTAACTAATCCAACCAGTCCATCCTAAAGGAGATCATCCATGGCTGTTCATTGGAAGGACTGATGTAAGACTTGTCTAACTCAATGAAACTAAGCCATGCCGTGTGGGGCCACCCAAAATGGGTGGGTCATGGTGGAGAAGTCTGACAGAATGTGGTCCACTGAAAGAGGGAATGGCAAACCACCTCAGTACTCTTGCCTTGAGAACCCCATGAACAGTATGAAAAGGCAAAAAAATAGGACACTGAAAGATGAACTCCCCAGGTCAGTAGATGCCCAATATGCTACTGGAGATCAGTGGAGAAACAATACCAGAAAGAATGAAGGGATGGAGCCAAAGCAAAAACAATACCCAGTTGTGGATGTGACTGGTGATAGAAGCAGTAAAGATCCTGTAAAGAGCAATACTGCACAGGAACCTGGAATGTTAGGTCCACGAATCAAGGCAAACTGGAAGTGGTCAAACAGGAGATGGCAAGGGTAAACGTCGACATTCTAGGAATCAGTGAACTAAAATGGACCAGAATGGGTGAATTTAACTCAGATGATGATTATATCTACTACTGTGGGCAGGAATCCCTTAGAAGAAATGGAGTAGCCATCATGGTCTGAAATACAGCACTTGGATACAATTTCAAAAACAACAGAATGATCTCTGTTCATTTTCAAGGCAAACCATTCAATATCACAGTAATCCAAGTCTAACCCCCAACCAGTAACGCTGAAGAAGCTGAGGTTGAATGGTTCTATGAAGACCTACAAGACCTTTTAGAATTAACATCCAAAAAAGATGTCCTTTTCACTATAGGGAACTGGAATGCAACAGTAGGAAGTCAAGAAACACCTGGGGTAACAGGCAAATTTGGCCTTGGAATATGGAAAGAAGCAGGACAAAGGCTAATAGAGTTTTGCCAAGACAATGCACTGGTCATAGCAACACCCTCTTCCAACAACACAAGAGACGATTCTACACATGGACATCACTAGATGGTCAACATCGAAATCAGATTGATTATATTCTTTGTAGCCAAAGATGGACAGGCATCTATACAGTCAGCAAAAACAAGACCAGGAGCTGACTGTGGCTCAGATCATGAACTCCCTATTGCCAAATTCCGACTTAAATTGAAGAAAGTAGGGAAAACCACTAGACCATTTAGGTATGACCTAAATCAAATCCCTTATGACTATACAGTGGATGTGAGAAATAGATGTAAGGGACTACAACTGATAGATAGGGTGCCTGATGAACTATGGAATGAGGTTCGTGACACTGTACAGGAGACAGGGATCAAGACCATCCCCATGGAAAAGAAATGCAAAAAAGCAAAATGGCTGTCTGGGGATGCCTTACAAATAGCTGTGAAGAGAAGAGAAGCTTTAAACCAAAGGAGAAAAAAGACAAGATATAAGTATCTGCATGGAGAGTTCCAAAGAATAGGAAGGAGATATAAGAAAGCTTTCCTAAGTGATCGATGCAAAGAAATAGAGGAAAACAACAGAATGGGAAAGACTAGAGATCTCTTCAAGAAATATAGAGATACCAAGGGAATATTTAATGCAAAAGTGGGCTTGATAAAGGACAGAAATGGTATGGACCTAACAGAAGCAGAAGATATTAAGAAGAGGTGCGAAGAATACACAGAAGAACTGTACAAGAAAGATCTTCACGACCCAGATAATCACGATAGTGTGATCACTTACCTAGAGGCAGACATCCTGGAATGTGACGTCAAATGGGTCTTAGAAAGCATCACTACGAATAAAGCTAGTGGAGGTGATGCAATTCCGGTTGAGCTATTTCAAATCCTGAAAGATGATGCTGTGAAAGTGCTGCACTCAATATGCCAGCAAATTTGGAAAAATCAGCTGTGGCCACAGGACTGGAAAAGGTCAGTTTTCATTCCAGTCCCAAAGAAAGGAAATGCCAGATTGCTCAAACTACCACACAATTGCATTCACTTCACACGCTAGTAAAGTAATGCTCAAAATTCTCCAAGCCAGGCTTGAGCAATAAGTGACCATGAACACCCAGATGTTCAGGATGGTTTTAGAAAAGGCAGAGGAACCAGAGATCAAACTGCCAACATCCGCTGGATCATGGAAAAAGCAACAGAGTTCCAGAAAAACCCCTATTTCTGCTTTATTGACTATCCCAAAGCCTTTGATTGTGTGGATCATAATAAACTGTGGAAAATTCTTCAAGAGATGGGAATAGCAGACCACCTGACCTGCCTCTTGAGAAATCTGTATGCAGGTCAGGAAGCAACAGTTAAAACTGGACATGGAACAACAGACTGGTTCCAAATAGGAAAAGGAGTATGTCAAGGCTGTATATTGTTACCCTGCTTATTTAACTTCTATGCAGAGTACATCAAGAGAAACGCTGGACTGGAAGAAACACAAGCTGAAATCAAGATTGCCGGGAGAAATATCAATAACCTCAGATATGCAGATGACACCACCCTTATGGCAGAAAGTGAAGAGAAGCTAAAAGCCTCTTGATGAAAGTGAAAGAGGAGAGTGAAAAAGTTGGCTGAAAGCTCAACATTCAGAAAACGAAGATCATGGCATCCGGACCCATCACTTCATGGGAAATAGATGGGGAAACAGTAGAAACAGTGTCAGACTTTATTCTGGGGGGCTCCAAAATCACTGCAGATGGTGACTGCAGGCATGAAATTAAAAGACGCTTAGGAGAAAAGTTACAAGCAACCTAGATAGCATATTCAAAAGCAGAGACATTACTTTGCTGACTAAGGTCCGACTAGTCAAGGCTATGGTTTTTCCTGTGGTCATGTATGGATGTGAGAGTTGGACTGTGAAGAAGGCTGAGTGCCAAAGAATTGATGCTTTTGAACTGTGGTGTTGGAGAAGACTCTTGAGAGTCCCTTGGACTGCAAAGAGATCCAACCAGTCCATTCTGAAGGAGATTAGCCCTGGGATTTCTTTGGAAGGAATGATGCTAAAGCTGAAACTCTAGTACCTGGGCTACCTCATGCGAACAGTTGACTCATTGGAAAAGACTGTGATGCTGGGAGGGACTGGGGTCAGGAGGAGAAGGGGACGACAGAGGATGAGATGGCTGGATGGCATCACTGACTCGATGGACGTGAGTCTGAGTGAATGTTCAGGGAGGCCTGGTGTCCTGAGATTCATGGGGTCGCAAAGAGTCGGACACGAGTGAGCGACTGAGCGACTGAACTGACCTGATTCCAGGCCAATTTAGTTCGCTGATACCTAGAATGTCGACGTTCACTCTTGCCATCTCTTGGCTGACCATTTTCAATTTGCCTTGATTCATGGACCTGACATTCCAGGTTCCTATGCTATATTGCTCTTTACAGCATCAGACCTTGTTTCTTTCACCAGTCACATCCACAGCTGGGTATTGTTTTTGATTTGGCTCCATCCCTTCATTCTTTCTGAAGTTATTTTTCCACTGATCTCCAGTAGCATATTGGGCACCTACTGACCTGGCAAGTTCCTCTTTCAGTATCCTATCATTTTGCCTTTTCATACTGTTCATGGGGTTCTCAAGGCAAGAATACTGAAGTGGTTTGCCATTCCCTTCTCCAGACTGCCCTAAGAAGGCTAATAAAAACTTTGAAGAATCTGCCCTCGCTGCCATAGAGGAACGCATTGGACCAAAGACTGTAAATCTAAATTTGATATTGAAGAAAAACCTATTCCGGGAAACTCCAAACAGGGGGCTCTCCCCCCCCCCCCCAGGTCCCCTACAAGAATAACCAGGGGCAACTTCTATCCTTTTCCTCAAACCCTCAATATCCAGCAGTGTTGCCATCGATATACCAGCCCTAAGTGATTTTTCCCTTTACCATCAAGCAGTCCCTTCTACAGTACCTACCGGACTTTTTGGACCCCTGCCCCCACAAACCTTCGGTCTTTTACTTGGCCAATCTAGTTTGACTTGTACAGGAATTACTGTTCACCCTGGAGTAACTGACTCAGATTCTAAAGGAGAGATTCAAATGATGATGTCATCTCAGATTCTATGGCAATTCAAAAAGGGGGACAAAATTGCTCAATTACTTCTTTTGCCTTACATTTCTATTAACTCCTCTAATAATGTATGGATAAGCAGATTTGGTGGATCAAAAACAATCCTCATGGACATCATTGGTATCTCAATATGCCCGGCCACATATAAATATCAGAATTAATGCTTCAAGATTTTCTGGTCTCCTCGACACTGGATCTGATATTACTATTATTTCCAAACACTTATGGCCCCAAACGTGGCCTATAAAAAAATCTCTGGCCAACTTGCAGGAATTTCTCAAACCAAAATACAAGAAATTTCTCAAAATATTCAAATCTACCCATATGAAGGACCAAAAGGCCAGCCTGCAACATTAAGACCTTATGTGATAGATGCACCCCTTAATCTAATAGGAATGCACTTACTTATGCAATGGCAAACTCAGATACACATTCCACATTTTTCCTAGGGGTCACTGCTCATTTAACAAACAAACCAATGATTAAAATAACTTGGAAGAATGACGAGCCTATTTGCACAGAACAATGGCCCCTTACGAAAGAAAAATTACAGGCTACTAAAGAACATATAGACACACAATTAGAATTAAAACATATTGAGGAATCTTACTCTCCTTGGAACTCGCCAGTTTTTGTTATAAAAAAGAAATCTAACAAATGACATCTCTTAACAGACCTTAGAAAAGTTAATGCATCTATGAAACCCATGGGTGCATTACAACCAAGGATCTCATCACCTACTACTAATCCTCAAAATTGGCACATTATTATTACTTTATTGTTACTGATTTACAAGACTGATTTTTAAATATACCTTTACACCCTTTAGACCGATATTCACTTTCTCTCTCCCTTTTCCTAATCACATTGGACCTCATAAAAGATTTCAATAGACTGACTGTGATACCTCAACGTATACTCAACAGTCCTACTATTTGTCAAAATTTTGAGGCAAAGGCTTTACATTCAATGTGACAGCAATTCCCTCATGCATATATCATTAATAATATAATTACAAAAAGGAGAAGTTATATTTTTGACACTGAGTGGCCATGATATTCTTTAGACTCCAGAGAAAAACTAATTCAAATAAAATCTTTTTTGAAATTGCAAAACCGGTTCTTCTTACATGTGCAGTTAGGAAAAGGTTAACTTGTTAAAATACTTTTTTGGAGCTCCAATTCTGCCTGGGAAACAAAAACAGGCCTAAGAAAAAACCTAAAGTTAACTCTTATCATGTCCCTGGGATACACAGCCCACTCTATCTGGGACTCCAGCCATAAACAAATTGGTAGAACTAAGGAAAAAAAAAAGAAAAAAATATATATTTATATATATCAAAAAGATATTTCAAATGTCAAGTGGAAAACTATATCTGTCTGTCTATGTAAAATGTCTCAATATGTCTTTGGTTTTGGATAATATGAAATTAATGAGCTCTACTTAAATTCAAGTTCATGTGAACTAAAGAATATTCAATATTAAATATAATATTTAAATATAAATATAATTTAAATATAATTGTTTGCTAATCTAATTAAAACATGTCTTAAATCATCATTATATAATATTTTATTGTGCCTAGATTTAAGGTAAACTGTCAAGAAAAAATTCTTTTATATATATATATATAAATAAATGAGATGAAAACTTTTAGATAAACTGTAATAAAAATAATTATATTTTCAAAATGTCTACCTAAAATAATCTCTTAGGATTGGGTTAACTTAAATTCATAAAATTGTACTAAATGAAATAATGAACGTTTATTAAATAGCTAGTTCATTTCCAATGAAGTAAGATTTTTAAACACTAATTACTGAACACTAACTTCCTCTTAGAAAACGTTTTTCTTACAGAAAAACTAAAGAGATTTTAGACTATTAATAAATATATATAAATATATATATAAATATATATTACAGTATATAATATATTCACCAATCTATAAAATGCTAATATACAAGACACTTCATAGTTGCTAAAGAAAAGTAAGATGCATGCTGTTAATAAAAAGATAGAAGAAATGGCAAATAAAATGATGAATACAAACATATAAAAAAGGTTTCTGACAAATGAAAGAGAATTTTATGGCAAATGGATGGAACTCATTGTTCTGAACTTTCTTCCTCTTCCTTCTTACATGTCTCGATCAATACAAATTCTTCTTTTATATGGGCCACAGCTCTCCAAGATGAAACTACACGACATATTATAACCCACCTGGTAGCTTACTTTGCAATGAGAACACCTAAGTCTATAAAAACAGACAATGGCCCTGCCTGTGTTTCTAAGCAGTTCAAACAATTTTTACATTCATTCTCTACTAAACAGATTACAGACATTTCTTATAATCCACAAACACAAGACACAGTAAAACAAACACATTACATACTGAAACTACAAATAAAAAATTAACTAAGGGGGAATACACAGGAACACTTTTATCTTCCTTATCCAGAGCAGACTCTACTAGATTCGAACGCAATATATTCTTTAAGCCTATAACTATTGTTAATATAGCTTTATTTGTTTCAAATTTTTTAAACTTACCGCAAGGAGATATCTTGACACAAGCAGAAAAACATTTCGAAGAACTAAAGGACTCTTCTCTTCCTCTGCCCATTTGGTACCAAGACAGGTTGAATAAACAATGGAAATCTGGGAAATTAATCTTATAGGCAAAGGGGTGTGCTTGTATTTTCCCAGATGGATCCAACAAACTCACATGGCTTCCTCTTTGGAAGAGCCAACCCAAGGCGGGCCCCGGTCTTCAACATAGAGGCAAGACAACAAAAACCCCAGGAGGAAGAAATTCCAATACAGGCCATGGTGGCTCTAAAGATCTCCAGAAAGCACCACCTTCCGCGGCATCAACCTTATGATCTACCCTCTTGGGGACAAATAAAACTCCTTAATCAAGCTGAAAATCCGGTTTCTCAATAGAGAATGCCTCGGAGTCCTGAAAATATTTTTGTTGCCCTGCTTGCTTTGCTTGCTTGCGCCTACCCCCCAATCAGGCTGAGCTACAATCACACTTACTGGGCTTACATCCCCAACGCCTCTTTACTTCAGGTTGTAGAAGAGAAAGGACCAATCGTATTAACCAAGGACTCCATACATATGCCTTCTCCCTGGAGACTTAAAGGGCCCTCACACCCTGAAGAAGAAAGGAAACTAATACTTCCCTAGGTTATGAAGTCCTTCCTTTGTGTAGAGGCCCAGCAAAATTATCAATAAATATTAGCAGACAAACTTGGGCTTTTGCCCTACCTGCAAAAGAGGACTTTCATACGCTGCTTAGATTATTTACTGCCCTTTCTTTGTCCATGAACCATGTTTACACTACTGAAACTTTAGGGAAAGAGTTAGGGAAACAACACTATGCAAACGGTTTACTAATAAGAACTTTAAATATACTCCGGTTCGTTGGGACAAATGTCAGGCCAAATCAGGAAAATTAATGTTTGTGGATGTATGCAGGTCAGGAAGCAACAGTTGGAACTGGACATGGAACAACAGACTGGTTCCAAATAGGAAAAGGAGTACGTCAAGGCTGTATATTGTCACCCTGCTTATTTAACTTCTATGCAGAGTACATCATGAGAAACGCTGGACTGGAAGAAACACAAGCTGGAATCAAGATTGCCGGGAGAAATATCAATAACCTCAGATATGCAGATGACACCACCCTTATGGTAGAAAGTGAAGAGGAACTAAAACGCCTCTTGATGAAAGTGAAAGAGGAGGGTGAAAAGTTGGCTTAAAGCTCAACATTCAGAAAACGAAGATCATGGCATCCGGTCCCATCACTTCATGGGAAATAGATGGGAAAACAGTGGAAACAGTGTCAGACTTAATTTTGGGGGGCTCCAAAATCACTGCAGATGGTGATTGCAGCATTGAAATTAAAAGATGCTTACTCCTTGGAAGAAAAGTTATGACCAACCTAGATAGTATATTCAGAAGCAGAGACATTCCTTTGCTGACTAAGGTCCGTCTAGTCAAGGCTATTGTTTTTCCTGTGGTCATGTATGGATGTGAGAGTTGGAATGTGAAGAAGGCTGAGCCCCGAAGAATTGATGCTTTTGAACTGTTGTGTTGGAGAAGACTCTTGAGAGTTCCTTGGACTGAAAGGAGATCCAACCCATCCATTCTGAAGATCAACCCTGGGATTTCTTTGGAGGGAATGATGCTAAAGCTGAAACTGCAGTACTTGGGCCACCTCATGCGAGGAGCTGATTCATTGGAAAAGACTCTGACGCTGGGAGGGATTGGGGACAGGAGAAGGGGACGACAGAGGATGAGATGGCTGGATGGCATCACTGACTCGATGGACGTGAGTCTGAGTGAACTCCGGGAGTTGGTGATGGACAGGGAGGCCTGGCGTGCTGCGATTCATGGGGTCGCAAAGAGTCGGACACGACTGAGTGACTGAACTGAACTGAACTGAACTGAATCATACAATTGTTGATTGGGGACCCCATGGTATGTGGTTATCTAACTGCTCAGATGATATTAACAGCATTGCGTGTGATTATGCTACTCAAGTAGCCTAGAAGGGTAGTAACACTATAATGGAATATTACCATGACAAAGGACTTCTTGGGTTGCTTGACGGTGGAATGGCACCCACTTCGTCCTCGAATTGTCCTTGATAAACAGATTGGGCCTGAACACTGGGACACCTGGAAACTTGCTGCAAGCACCCAAGAACTTGGGACGAGGACTGGACATTTCACAGGGGCCAATCGTAGTCACAGAAACTATTTCTTTCATTATAATAAATCATATTTCATACAAGCTTGTGTTCCCCTTCCTTTTGTTCTAGCTATAGGAAGTTTCAATTCAATAAGACTTTACGTTCTGTAACTTGTATAAATTGCAAATTATATACTTGTCTTAACTCCTGTTTCCTTAAGGAATGAATCCCTTTTGATTCTTAGATCTCGACGTAGTCTGTGGTTACCAATAAACCTCGAGTGGTCCTGGGAAGAAGACCCCATGGCTGGACTTGGTTCCCGGTTACTTACTAAACTGCTCCAGTGAACTAAACGATTCATTGGATGGCTGATTATTGACATTTTGGGATTAATAGCTATTTGCACCACTGCTGCCATACTGGCATTGCTTTACAAACCTCAATTCAAACATAATTTTATCCAAAAGTGCACTAAAGATGCTCATATTACTTAGGCAACTCAGGCTCAGGTAGATGAATATATTCATGATGAAATACAGGAACTAAAATCAGTCATCAAATGGGTTGGAGATCAATGAATAGATGTACAAAAACAGGTGATGCTAAAACGTGATTGGAATTCTACTCAATTTTGTGTTCAGTTCAGTTCAGTCGCTCAGTCATGTGCTAATCTTTGTGACCCCATGAATCGCAGCACGCCAGGCCTCCCTGTCAATCACCAACTCCCAGAGTTCACTCAGACTCATGTCCATCAAGTCAGTGATGCCATCCAGACATCTCATCCTCGGTCGTACGCTTCTTCTCCTGCCCCCAATCCCTCCCAGCATCAGAGTCTTTTCCAATGAGTCAACTCTTCAAATGAGGTGGCCCAAGTACTGGAGTTTCAGCTTTAGCATCATTCCCTTCAAAGAAATCCCAGGGCTGATCTCCTTCAGAATGGACTGGCTGGATCTCTTTGCAGTCCAAGGAACTCTCAAGAGTGTTCTCCAACACCACAGTTCAAAAGCATCAATTCTTCGGTACTCAGCCTTCTTCACAGTCGAACTTTCACATCCATACATGACTACTGGAAAAACCATAGCCTTGACTAGATGGACCTTAGTCGGCAAAGTAATGTCTCTGCTTTTCAATATGCTACCTAGGTTGGTCATAACTTTTCTTCCAAGGAGTAAGCGTCTTTTAATTTCGTGGGTGCAGTCACCATCTGCAGTGATTTTGGAGCCCCCCAAAATTAAGTCTGACACTGTTTCCACTGTTTACCCATCTATTTCCCATGAAGTGATGGGACCAGATGCCATGACCTTCATTTTCTGAATGTTGAGCTTTCAGCCAACTTTTTCACTCTCCTCTTTGACTTTCATCAAGAGGCTTTTAGTTCCTCTTCACTTTCTGCCATAAGGGTGGTGTCATCTGCATATCTGAGGTTATTGATATTTCTCCCGGCAATCTTGATTCCAGCTTGTGTTTCTTCCAGTCCAGCGTTTCTCATGATGTACTCTGCATAGAAGTTAAATAAGCAGGGTGACAATATACAGCCTTGACATACTCCTTTTCCTATTTGGAACCAGTCTGTTGTTCCATGTCCACTTGTAACTGTTGCTTCCTGACCTGCATACAGATTTCTCAAGAGGCAGGTCAGGTGGTCTGGTATTCCCATCTCTTTCAGAATTTTCCACAGTTTATTGTGATCCACACAGTCAAAGGCTTTGGCATAGTCAATAAAGCAGAAATAGATGTTTTTCTGGAACTCTCTTGCTTTTTTCATGATCCAGTGGATGTTGGTAATTTGATCTCTGGTTCCTCTGCCTTTTCTAAAACCAGCTTGAATACCTGGGAGTTCATGGTTCACGTATTGTTGAAGCCTGGCTTGGAGAATCTTGAGGATTACTTTACTAGCGTGTGAGATGAGTGCAATTGTGCGGTAGTTTGAGCATTCTTTGGCATTGCCTTTCTTTGGGATTGGAATGAAAACTGACCTTTTCCAGTGCTGTGGCCACTGCTGAGTTTTCGATATTTGCTGGCATATTGAATGCAATGCTTTCACAGCATCATCTTTCAGGATTTGAGATAGCTCAACTGGAATTCCATTACCTCCACTAGCTTTGTTCGTAGTGATGGTTTCTAAAAAAATGAAGTCACTCTGTCGTGTCCAACTCTTTGTGACCCCACAGACAGCAGGCTCCTCTGTCCATGGGATTTTCTAGGCAAGAGTACTGGAGTGGGTTGCCATTTCCTTCTCCAGAGAATGACCCAGGGATCGAACAGAGGTCTCCCACATTGTAGACAGATGCTTTCCGTCTGAGCCACCACTTGATCTTAGCCGGAAGGCCAAGTATCAATTGATGCTTTCTAAGGCCCACTTAACTTCACATTCCAGGATGTCTGGCACTAGGTGAGTGATCACACCATCGTGATTATCTGGGTCGTGAAGATCTTTTTTGTATAGTTCTCCTGTGTATTCTTGCCACCTCTTCTTAATATCTTCTGCTTCTGTTAGGTCCATACCATTTCTGTCTTTTATTGAGCCCATCTTTGCATGAAATGTTCCCTTGGTGCCTCTAATTTTCTTGAAGAGATCTCTAGTCTTTCCCATTCTGTTCCTCTATTTCTTTGCACTGATCCTGTTCAACTCAATAATAGCACCTACAACTAGGAATAAATCAAATTTCATTTACAACACATACATGATAATGCCTCTCTGGATGTACAATTATAAAAAGAAATCTTTGAAACCTTTTCTAAAAATCTCCCCTCTTCCACTAATTTGGAAACTTTAGCTGAATAGCTGATCAATTATCTGGGTTAGACCCATGTGGATGGTTTGAAAGCATTACTCACAGCACTGGGTCTGGAACTGTAATTTTGGTGATTGTCTTTTGACAATTATATTTGTCGTTTACCATTGCCTGCATGCAAATATTGTTAAAATTAGACAAACTCAAATGGTGAGAACCCTTTTTACAAATTTTATAAATAAGTGGGAATTGTAAGGGAATGTTTAACAGGAGGATTCCAACGTGCTGTTCCTCATAAATCCTCTGTTCCTTACCAGTTTCTGTTGTCAGAAACCACTGAAACGGCACGCCGCTCCCAGGACTGAGGTCATAGAGTGAGACAGGCTTGAAACGCCTTCAGTAAACATTCTCCTTAGGACAAAACTGCTTAGTCTTGATCCTCTTTCTTAAGATAAGGATTGTCTCCTGACCTTGTGACTATTATTAATCCCTTGTTCCCTTGGTAACGGTTGCTGTATGTTTGGTTTTCTGATCTTTATCGACAGAAATTTCTTGTACAACAGCCTATATATATTCACAGAAAGATCATTAAAACACCTTTGCTCCATCAGAGCTTGGGTGCCAGTGTCTTTCTTTGTTGCTCTTTCACTTTATTGTTGACTCCGGTCCGCCAGGTTCCAGTCCATTAAAGGACCCCAACAGATTCCAACACAATATACTCTTTAATCCTATAACTATTGTTAATACAGCTTTTCTAGTTTAAAATTTTTAAACTTGACACAAGGGGATATTTTTACAAAGCAGAAAAACATTTTGAGGCATTGAAATATACCTCCCTTTTGGTATCAAGACAGGTTGACTAAATGGAAATCTGGAAAATTAATATTACAGGGAAAGGGGTATGCTTGGATTTCTCCAGATGGACCCAACGAAATCAGTTGGCTCCCTCTTCAGAAGATCCGCCCCAAGGGAGCCACTGGCATTCAAGATAGAGAAGAAACAGCGAAATCCCAAGGAGGAGTTGTTTCCAGTACAAGCCATGGCGACTTGAAAAATTTCCAAGAAATGCCGCACTCAAGGTCATCGACCTTATGATCTTCCCACTTGGGGACAGATAAAAACCCTTACTAATCAAACTGAAAATCTGGTTTCTCACCAGAGAATGCCTCGGAATCCTGAAAATATTTTTGTCACTCTGCTTGCTTTTGCTTCCCCCGCTCAGGCTGACTTGATTAATCACACTTATTGGGCTTATATACCTAACCCCCCTTTATTGCAGGTTATAGAATGGACAGATATAGGACCGGTTGTATCCACTAATGACTCAGTACATATGCCTCCTCCTTGGAGCTTGGAGGGGCCCTCTCATCCTGAGGAAGAAGGAAGATTAATTAACATTTCTCTAGGCTATAAAACCCTTCCTTTATGCATGGGCCCAGCAGAATTATGTATTAATGTTAGTTGACAGACGTGGGCTTTCATCCTGCCTCCAAAAGAGAACTTCCACACATTGTTTAGACTGTTAACTTCCCTGTCCTTTTATGAGAACCATGTCAATACTACCAGCACTCTAGGACAAGGACAAAAGTTGGAATGTAAGCGGTTTACTTATAAGGATTTTAAATATACTTCTGTTTATTGAGATAGATGTCAAGCTAAATAATGGAAATTCATGTTTGTCGCCAATTACACCATTGTTGATTGGGGACCCTATGGTATGTGGTTATAACTGCTCAGATGATATTAACAGTACTATGTGTGATTATGTTACTGAAGTAACATGGAAGATTACCAACAGTTCAATTGAACACTTCCATGACAAAGGACTCCTTGGCTGGCTTGATGGCAGAATGGCACCTCCTCCCCTTCAAATTGTCCTCAATAAACAAATTGGGCCTGAGCCATGGCACACCTAGAAACTTGCTAGAAATACTGAAAAACTTGGAACTTGGACTAGATATTTCACAGGAACCATAGTCATAGTAACTATTCCTTCCATTATAATCATTCATGTTTTATACAAGCTTGTGTTCCCCTTCCTTTTGTTAACACCATAGGAAACTTACAATTTAATAAGACTTTATGTTCTGTGACTTGTATAGATTGCAAATTGTATACTTGTCTTAATTCCTCTATTTCTCTTAAAAAACGAATCCCCTTTCATTCTTCGATCTCAACGTAGTCTGTGGTTGCCAGTAGATCTCCAATAACCCTGAAAAGAGGGTCCCATGGCAAGACTTACCTCCCAGTTACTCACGAAATTACTCTGATGATCTAAGCGATTAATTAGATGCTTCATTCTTGGCATTTTGCAGTCAACAGCCATTTGCACCACTGCCGATGTCACAGACACTGATTTACTAACTTCAGTTCAAACACAAATCTTTATTCAAAATTGAACTAAAGATGCTCATACTACATGGGTCACTCAGGTTCAGAAAAATGAAAAGTTCAAGATAAAATTCAGGAATTAAAAACAGCCATCCAATGGGTTGGAGATCAATTAATAGCTTTACAAAACAAGTTTTAATAATACTTTGTTTTAATAATACTTGTTTTAATAATACTTTAATAATACAATTAAATTGTGATTGGAATTCTACTCAATTTTGTATCACTCCTCTTCGGTTCAATCATAGTGCTTACAACTGTGAAAAAATCAAATTCCATTTGCAAGATATGCATAATAATGCTTCCTTAAATGTACAATTATTGCAAAAGGAAATTCTTGAAACCTTCTATAAGAGGCTACCCTCTTTTAACAATTTGGAAACCTTAACTGAACAGCTAGCTGATCAATTATCTGGGCTAGACCCTCAAAGATGGTTTCAAGGCATTACACATAGTATTTAATCTGGAACTATAACGCTGATAATTATCCTGGTGATTATAATTGTAACGTACTGATGATGTCTTTCAACTAAAATTGTTCAAACTAAAAAACTCACTTGCTCAGAGCATTTTTCACACAAGTATCTACAATTATCCCCAATTATGAAAAAGTAAAAAAGGGGGAACTGTCAGGGGACATTCAACTTTAAAAGATCTAACATGTTATTTTCTTCTTTTGTGTGCCAATTCTCAAGGACTCTGTTCTTTATCAGTTCCTGGAAAACAGGAACGAGCAGAACTGCACGCAGTTCTCAGGACTGAGGTCATGAGAAAGAGCATCTGCTGGGATTCCCTTCAGTGACCTTTTACTTGAAGGTAATCTATTCAGTTATGCCCCTCTTCCTCAGGATATGGAATGCTTTCTGGCCCTTTCAAGATTGTTATTTGCTTCGCTTTGTTTTTGTTCAATGTTTTTACTGCCTAAAGCTGCCTTGTGTAAAGATATATAGACATGCGTTTTTGCAAATAAAGCACCCTTGTTTCACTCAAGACTTAGGTCCCCTGCTTCCTTCTTCTCGTCAACTCCATTCCTCAGGTCCCCGTCTACAGAGACCATGACAGCTCTGTCTTCAATTTCCACAAATAAGAGTAACTCTTCTTTAATCATGGATACAACTGTTATTTCTATCCAATGGAGAACATGACCCTATTCCTATGCATTGTTCCTAGCACACCATCAGTCCCTGGTAACTGTCCCTCTCCTCCTACGAAAAGCCCAGGCCTTTTAACATCTTGCCTACTCTGTTCAAGGTCAGTTGGTAGAACATTATGTTTTATAACAGGCTGGACTATGTACGGAAGGGCTTCCTAATCCTACTGACCGTGATGAGTCATGTCCTAGTTTTACATTATTTTCTCCCCTCCCTGTTGCTAATTCACACACACTATTGAATTTTGTAATTCAGGCTGTGTGTTTTTCCAGGGAACATGCATGTGAATGAGTTCTATCTAATGAAGTTGGTCCATTCATTTCATTGATTCCTTCTCAGAGACCATCGTGAAACGCATGTAGCAAATGCATTTGCTCAATGTATTACCAAAGCCAAGCTCTTAGAGCTCACCACACAACAGGCCAATAAACTGAGAGACTACTTGTTGGGCAAGAAATAGTGATTTATTCAGAAAGGTAGGAAACCAAAAAGATGGCGGACTATTGTCCCAAAGAATCATCTTTGCTGAGGTAGAATTTGGGTTTCTTTTACACCAAAAGATCTACAGCTTCTCTTCAAATATGAACTTACTGCAGTTGCTGAGTACCTGAACTAAAGTCATCAGAGAATACATAGAGTGAAAAAGGTAAAGGATTTGCCACAACCACTGAGTCTGGGAAGTATGGCTCCACTATGTTCCTATCTTGTGATTTTTGGGTACGATCCTTGCCACACACATTACATTGCTGTGTGTTTTCTCCAGGATAAATACTCTGATACTACTGGTGAGATGTGAGGATAGGTTTTGTTTTTTTTTTTAACTTTTGTGAAATTGGTGAGGAATCTTTCTAGAATGAATTCATGTTCTAAAGACCTGACTAATCAATACATATGTTTCTGGCTTCTATCCAGTATGAATTTTCTCATGAAGCCTAAGATGTTGCCACACTCATGATATTTGTATGGTTTCTCAGTAGGATGAACTTTCTGAGCAACAGTAGGGTGTGAATTTTGAACTTTGAATTTTCAAGACTTCTGCCATATACCACATTCACATGAGTTTCTCATGTATGGATTTTCTGATGTTTAGTGAGTGCTGAGACCTGAGTAAAGGATTTTCCACACTTGAAACATTTGAAAGGTTTCTCTATATGTATTCTCCGATGTCTTTTAAGGTGTGAATTTCGACTGAAGAACTTGCCACACTCATTACATCTGAAAGGTCTCTCTCCAGCATGAATTCTCCAGTGATGTTGAAGATGTGATTTTTGACCGAAGACTTTTCCACACTCATCACATTTGAAAGGTTTCTCTATATGTATTCTCTGATGTTTTTTAAGGTGTGAATTTCGACTGAAGAACTTGCCACACTTATTACATCTGAAAGGACTCTCTCCAGTATGAATTCTCCAGTGACGTTGAAGATGCGGTTTTCGACCAAAGACTTTTCCACACTCATCACATTTGTAAGGTTTCTCACCAGTATGGACTTTCTGATGCATTAAAAGGGTTGACTTTACAGGAAAGGCCTTGCCACACTCATCACATTTGTAAGGTTTCTCTCCAGTATGAATTGTCTGATGCTTTAAAAGGATTGACTTTAGACGAAAGGCACTGCCACACTCATCACATTTGTAAGGTTTCTCACCAGTATGAATTGTTTGATGCTTTATAAGGGTTGACTTTACAGGAAAAGCCTTACCACACTCATCACATTTGTAAGGTTTCTCTCCAGTATGAACTGTTGTCTGATGCCTTAAAAGGGTTGGCTTTAGAGGAAAGGCCTTGCCACACTCATTACATTTGTAAGGTTTCTCACCAGTATGAACTGTCTGATGATTTAAAAGGTTTGACTTTAGACGAAAGGCCTTGCCACACTCATCACATTTGTAAGGTTTCTCACCAGTATGAACTGTCTGATGACTTAAAAGACTCGGCTTTAGACGAAAGGCCTTGCCACACTCATTACACTTGTAAGGTTTCTCTCCAGTATGAACTGTCTGATGACTTAGAAGTGTTGACTTTACACAAAAGGCCTTACCACACTCTCCACATTTGTAAGGTTTCTCTCCAGTATGAACTGTCTGATGACTTAAAAAGGTTGACTTTAGACGAAAGGCCTCACCACACTCATCACATTTGTAAGGTTTCTCACCAGTATGAACTGTCCGATGACTTAAAAGGGTTGACTTTACACAAAAGGCCTTGCCACACTCATCACATTTGTAAGGTTTTTCCCTCTGTGCTTTGAGTTCTTGTGTTATTCCTGAAGGATTCATAAAATCATTCTCATGTATATTAGAAACACTGGTTTGGACATTAGGAGGAATTCTGTGAAGTGGTGAAAATGAGAAACTGCTGTTGACAGAACTCTTAACTTCATTATATTCAGAAATTATTCCGCGAGTTTGAAATATCTGCAGTTTATACTGAAAGTTAAATCCAAACCTCTTTCCAAAGAGTTTGATGTCTGCATCCTTTCTATCATGCAAATATCTTCCATCAGGCACATTTCCATTAAGGCTTACAGGTGTCCCTCTGTAATTTCTTTTGTCATCTCTCCCCCGATACTCCAAGTCACACATGTTTTCCTGACTTTCCCAAAGGTGAAAATGTTTGATTTCACAGCTTTCAGGGCTTCCCAGCATCAATGTTTGGAATGTTTTTCGTTTACCACTGTTCACCTTGGGTTGTAAATGCTTGATCACATGTGTAGGAGAGATATCTACAAGATAAAAAGAATCATAGGTTTCCTGCTCACAATAATTCAAAAATAAATGTTTCATGTTGAATATATATTACACCAAAAGTAATACTTACATCAAGTTATGAAACACCACAATCATGACCTTAAGTATTTAGAAACACTAAAGGAATAGAATTCTTAAGAAAGCATAACATAAATTCACCGTTAAGGTAGCCTAGTTTTAAAAACCATATGCCAAACACACTCACATTGGACAGTCTTATGCCAATTCTCAAAAACAGAGTGTTTTTCTACCAGGACCCTTAGGAACGTATCAACCACCAGTTGTCTCAAATTGAAAAGAAAAATATTACACCATCATTGTTTTCTGCAAACTTAGTGTACATAAATAAAATCTAAACAATACACTATATATTGTAACAGTAAATAATCCAAAATCAAGCTTACGCAACTAATAATTAACTTTTCATAATTGGTTGTTTACAATTGAAAACAAATCAAAAATGAAAAATATGACTAAAACAATTTTTTGAAACAACATAGTTTTTTAAATCTGCTATAGAACTATGTACCCCAAAAGAAAAGGCATTTTATAATGTTAACAAGTAGTATGTGACAGCTGTATTGCAGAATACACGGTAAAAGACCATCATCTGTAAATGACACATAAATTAAGACGTAAAATATTCACTGGTTTCCTAACAGCCAATAAACAATGCAATCCCCACCTATGTTTTTGTTGTTCAGTCACTCAGTCGTGTTTGCCTCTTTGCGACACTGTGGACTGTAGCACACCAGACTCCTCTGTCCATGGGATTTCCCAGGCAAGAATAGTGGAGTGGGTTGCCACTTCCTTCTCCATGGGATTTTCCTGACTCAGGGATCAAATCTGCTCTTCTGCATTAGCAGGTGAATTCTTTACCACTGAGCCACCAAGGAAGGCTAATCTCTGCTGCTGCTGCTAAGTCACCTCAGTCGTGTCCAACTCTGTGCGACCCCATAGACGGCAGCCCAGTAGGCTCCTCTGTCCCTGGGATTCTCCAGGCAAGAATACTGGAGTGGGTTGCCATTTCCTTCTCCAATGCATGAAAGTGAAAAGTAAAAGTGAAGTCGTTCAGTCTCTTAGCGACCACATGGACTGCAGCCTACCAGGCTCCTCCATTCATGGGATTTTCCAGAAGGGATTTCCCAGGCAAAAATAGTGGAGTAGGTTGCCATTTCCTTCTCCATGGGATCTTCTTGACTCAGGGATCAAACCTGCATCTTCTACATTAGCAGGTGAACTCTTTACCACTGAGCCACCAAGGAAGGCTAATCTCTAGCCATGCACTATTCTTAATTACCTAATTAAATGGCACCAAAATATAATAAGTAAAAAGTGAGTGCTTTGTCTATTTATTGACTAGGGTCAGACACAATATTGCTGGAAAATGTTGCAAGTGAAACGCATACAAGATATAATGTAGTTGAGCTTTGAGAGAAAACAAAATTCGGTAAAGCCATTATCCTTCAATTAAAAAATAAATAAAAATTTAAGATGATATAATGTAGAGCTAGACCAAATAATTTCACAATTTGTATGGAAATTCAAAAAACCTCGAATAGCCAAAGCAATCTTAAGAAAAATGGAACTGGAGGAATCAACCTGCCTGACTTCAGGCTCTACTACAAAGCCACAGTCAACAAGACAGTATGGTACTGGCACAAAGACAGAAATATAGATCAATGGAACAAAATAGAAAGCCTGGAGATAAATCCACGAAGCTATGGACACCTTATCTTTGACAAAGGAGGCAAGAATATACAAAGGATTAAAGATAATCTCTTTAACAAGTGGTGGTGGGAAAACTGGTCCACCACTTGTAAAAGAAACTAGATCACTTTCTAACACCATACACAAAAATAAACTCAAAATGGATTAAAGATCTCAACGGAAGACCAGAAACTATAAAACTCCTAGAGGAGAACCAGCAGGATCCTCTATGACCCACCTCCCAGAATATTGGAAATAAAAGCAGAAATAAACAAATGGGTCCTAATTAAACTTAAAAGCTTCTGCACAACAAAGGAAACTATAAGCAAGGTGAAAAGACAGCCTTCCGAATGGGAGAAAATAATAGCAAATGAAGCAACTGACAACCAACCAATCTCAAAAATATACAAGCAACTCCTGCAGCTTAATTCTAGAAAAATAAACGACCCAATCAAAAAATGGGCCAAAGAACTAAACAGACATTTTTCCAAAGAAGATATACAGATGGCTAACAAACACATGAAGAAATGCTCAACATCACTCATTATCAGAGAAATGCAAATCAAAACCACAATGAGGTACCATTTCACGCCAGTCAGAATGGCTGCGATCCAAAAGTCTACAAGCAATAAATGCTGGAGAGGGTGTGAGAAAAGGGAACCCTCTTACACTGTTGGTGGGAATGCAAACTAGTACAGCCACTATGGAGAACAGTGTGGAGATTCCTTAAAAGAACTGCAAATAGAACTGCCTTATGACCCAGCAATCCCACTGGGCATACACACCGAGGAAACCAGACTTGAAAGAGACCCGTGTACCCCAATGTTCACCGCAGCACTGTTTATAATAGCCAGGACATGGAAGCAACCTAGATGTCCATCAGCAGATGAATAGATAAGAAGGCTGTGGTACATATACACAATGGAGTATTACTCAGCCATTAAGAATTCATTTCAATCAGTTCTAAAGAGGTGGATGAAATTGAACCCTATTATACAGAGTGAAGGAAGCCAGAAAGAAAAACACCAATACAATATACTAACGCATATATATGGAATTTAGAAAGATGGTAACGATAACCCTGTATGTGAGACAGCAAAAGAGACACAGATGTATAGAACAGGCTTTTGGACTCTGTGGGAGAGGGAAAGGGTGGGATGATTTGGGAGAATGGCATTGAAACATGTATAATATCATATATGAAACGAATCACCAGTCCAGCTTCGATGCATGATACTGGATGCTTGGGGCTGGTGCACTGGGATGACCCAGAGAGATGGTACGAGGAGGGAGGAGCGACGGGGGTTCAAGATGCGGAACACAAGTATACCTGTGGTGGGCTCATGTTGATGTATGGCAAAACCGATACAATATTGTAAAGTAATTAACCTCCAACGAAAATAAGTAAATTTATATTAAAAAAAAGATATAATGTAGATAAAGTCATATCATAAAGAACATGACAGAAGATAGATATTACCTTTTTTAAACAAATAAATTTTGAGTACTTACTATAAAACATGTACTACTGACAGCATTAATTTGCTTTAAAAGGCTTGAGGTAAATTAACATGTTTTTCTCAAATAGAAAGGGAGACACATCCAATTGGCCCGAAAGTGGTAAGAGAACCAAGATATGAATCTGAACCTACCGGGACGACTGAGAATATTTATTTTTAAACATGACCACCCACCGAATGAATACACTGCTGCTGCTGCTGCTAAGTCGCTTCAGTCGTGTCCGACTCTGTGCAACCCCATAGACAGCAGCCCACCAGGCTCCCCCGTCCCTGGGATTCTCCTGGCAAGAACACTGGAGTGAGTTGCCATTAAACAAACAGCCCAATAAAAAATAGGCAGAAGATCAAAACAGATATTTCTCCAAAGGAGACAAACAGATGACCAACAGTCACCTGAAAAGATATTTGTCATCTCTACTTATGAGAGAAATGCAAATCAAAACCACAAAAATGTATCACCTCACACCGGTCAGAATGACCACCATCAAAAAATCTACAAACAATAAATGCTTGAGAGGGTGTGGAGAAAAGAGAACCCTCCTACACTGTTGGAAGGAACATAAATTGGTACTGCCACTTTGGAGAATAGCATGGAGGTTCCATAAAGAACTAAAAATACAGCTATCACAGGAACCAGCAATTCCAATCCTGGGCATATATCCAGAAAGGATGAAAAGTAATTAAAAATGATGCATGCACCCCACTGTCTTTAGCAGCACTATTTATACCAGCCAAAACACAGCAGCAACATAAACGTTCACTGACAGACAAAGGGATAAAGAATATGTGGTACATATATACAAGGGAATATTGTGAAGTGAAAGTAGCTCAGCTGTGTCCAACTGTTTAAGACCCCATGACCTGCAGCTGCCAGACTGCCCTGTCCATGAAATTCTCCAGGCAAGAACACTGGAGTGGGTTGCCACCTCCACAGCATAAAACACAATGAAGTAATGCCTTTTGCAGCAACATAAACAGACTTAGGGATTATTCTAAGTGAAATCAGACAGAGAAAGACAAATATCATAGGATATTATATGTTGAACTGAAATAAATGATACAAATGAACTTATTCACAAAATAAACTCCCCAGAATAAAAAACAAACTTATCGTTACCAAAGGGGATAGTACAAGATGGTGATAGGGGCAGGAAAGGGAGAGATAAATTAGGAGTCTGAATATTTACAAACTAATGTATATACAAAATAGATAACAAGAACCTATGATACAGTTCAGGGAACTATATTGAGTATCTTATAAACTGCTGTAAACCTGAAACAGAACATTCTATTAACTATACTTAAAAAGTGGAGAAGGAAATGGCAAGCCACTCCAGTATTCTTGCCTGGAGAATCCCAGGGACAGAGGAGCCTGGTGGGCTGCTGTCTATGGGGTCGCACAGAGTCAGACACAGCTGACGCCAATTGGCATGCATGCATTCGAGAAGGAAATGGCAACCCACGTCAGTGTTTTTGCCTGGAGAATCCCAGGGACAGAGGAGCCTGGTGGGTGGCCGTATGTGGGGTCGCACAGAGTCAGATACAACTGATGCGACTAAGCAGCGGCAGCAGTAACGTACCTACAAAGAATGGTTAAAACAAAAACACCTCTTGCAGAGATGTTCAAAAGATGTTTCACAAGAGTATAAAAACTACTAAATGGGGGAAGCAGTCTATGAAACAAGACGTGTTGACAAAACTGAATACCCACCAGCAAAAGACTTTACTTGGAACATTATTTTACACTACAGACAAAAACAAACTCAAATGTTTCAAAGACCTAAACCGAAGTCCCAAATGTATCAAACTCCTAGAAGTAAACGTGCAGGAAATGTTTCTGGAAATTGGACACACAAATGATTTACGAGACATAACACCAAAAGCACAGGCCACAAAATAAAACCAGACATTAATAAATTGAACTATATCAAAATTATAAACTACTCTGCATTAAAGTGTAGCGAGTTTGAAAAGACAATCAACAGTAAAAGAGAAAATATGTGGAAATCATACATCTGATTGTAAGTGAGTACAAAGAATATATAAAGAATTTTAAGAGGGACTGATCACCAGTTCCACCATAGGGACCATTCCCCAATCAACCATCCAATGCATTGCAAATATAAAACAGAAACACTAGGAGTAACACAGAAATTTGAACTTGATAAAATTAAAAAACACCTACAATGCACAGAACAACAGTGCAGCCAATAGCCTCATAGATATGAGAATGTGAACTTGGACCAAGTTGCCTGGGATAAATTCCCATACCATTTACAGAGGCTAAAATATATGGTCCTTGATACACATGAACAACACTGTCTTGGTGCCCTTGACAGTCTCCAAAGCCAGAAAATAACCTGGAAAGATGTATCAGGATCTCGTGATACTTTCTCTCTCATCATCCTAGAATATACTGGCCACTCTACTGGATAGCTTCAAGTGGTGACTTTGTACAGAGCAAGAAAATAACATTACGAATAGTGTCTCCATCACAGTTTTCTGTTACCTACTAAATCCACTCCACAGAGACTCACCAGAGGCTGCCAATTAAACATAGGTGGATTATCACAGTAAGAAAACCAGATAAAATTTCAGACCCTCAGGAATATATTTCAAAGAAACTGAAGAGGTAAAATGATACCAAGTAATGAGAATGGAACATAAGGAACAGTTGACATTCCCAGACTGGGTAGAGCAGCACAAGAGTAAAAATAATACAACGTGAAGGTTAGACATTACAGCATCTTGAGATGGGACCATGCGCTCGACCTACAGATGGCAAGCTAAGAGCCTGAGAGATTCATATATGCTCCCCTCGTAGGATCTAGGATCAAAAAGATGATCTCTCTACCCACTCTTACATTTTCCTAAGTAACAACCACAGAGGATCCAATCCACCAACTTGTCCCACTCCTAAACAGAAAAAAACAGCCCTTTTGAGACACTCGTTTTTCTTTATATGTTGTAGTTTTGGCTACTTTTACATCACTCCCCACTGTCCAGAGCTTTTACTCAGGCTCCAATATGGAGATAATATTCAGATCAGACACAGAAATTCTGGGACTCCCCTGGTGATCCAGTGGTTAAGACTCTGCATTCCACTGCAGGGGGTGCAGGTTTGATCCTTAGTCAGAGAACTAAGATCCCACATGCAGAATGGTCCAGCCAAAGAAAAGTAAAAAAGCAAGCGAAAACAAACAAATAGATATTCAGCGCTATCAGAAGAAAGAAATCTAGAGTGCTATGGATTTTTTAAAACACTGAGCAAAAGTCAAAAAGAAGAAAATAGGAAATCGGGTGTTTTTTTGTTTTTTTTTTTTAACATTTGCCAGTGAGCTTTGTACATAATTAAGCTCTGGGACAACCTCAGATATGACATGAAACAGACACAGCATCTGAAGAGGGTCAGTTTCACCTTGTGAAGCTGTGTCATGCCCCAGTCACCAGAACTCTCACATGA